>NW_021620639.1:7570-8956 GCF_004785775.1 Grammomys surdaster | reverse complement strand
TACAACAGAGCTGAAAACACCTAAATCATGTTACATGTGACATTTCAATTAGGAAGTGTGTTTCGTTTAAAGCAGAAACACAAGTAGCATCCTGCCATGTATCCTTCATTGTTTCATATGGAATGTCCAAGTAAGTTGCTGGATTCCAGCAGATACGCTGTATAGAACTTATTGAACAAACCTAATGTAAAGATACACGCCTTGCCATGTATTCTTACTTCATGAGCTAAAGGCAAGTACAACAGAGCTGAAAACACCTAAATCATGTTACATGTGACATTTCAGTTAGGAAGTGTTTTTTGTTTAAAGCAGAAACACTTGTAGCATCCGGCCATGTAACTTTCATTGTTTCATATGGAATGTCCAAGTAAGTTGCTAGATTCCAGCAGAAAAGCACTATAGAATGTATTGAACAAACCTAATGTAAAAATACACGCATTGCAGTGTATTCTTACTTCCAGTGCTAAAGGCAAGCACAACAGAGCTGAAAACTCCTAAATCATGTTATATGTGACATTTCAGTTAGGAAGTGTGTTTGGTTTAAAGCAGAAACTCTTGTAGCATCCGGCCATGTATCTTTCATTGTTTCATATGGAATGACCAAGTAAGTTGGTAGATTCCAGCAGAAAAGCACTATAGAACGTATTTAACAAACCTAACGTAAAGATACACGCATTGCAGCATATTCTAATTTCCAGAGATAAAGGCAAGTACAACAAGCTGAAAACACCTAAATCATGTTACTTGTGATATTTCAGTTAGGAGGTGTATTTGGTTTAAAGCAGAAACTCTTGTAGCATCTGGCCATGTATCTTTCATTGTTTTATATTTAATGTCCAGGTAGGTTGCTAGATTCCAGCAGAAAAGCACTATAGAACTTATTGAACAAACCTAATATAAAGATACACGCATTGCTATGTATTCTTACTTCAAGAGCTAAAGGCAAGTACAACAGAGCTGAAAACACCTAAATCATCTTACATGTGACATTTCAGTTAGGAAGTGTGTTGGTTTAAAGTAGAAACACTTGTAGCATCCTGCCATGTATCTTTTATTTTTTCATATGGAATGTCCAAGTACGTTGCTAGATTAAAGCAGAAAAGCACTATAGAACGTATTGAACAAACCTAATGTAAAGATATACGCATTGCCATGTATTCTTTCTTCCAGAGCTAAAGGCAAGTACAACAGAGCTGAAAACACCTAAATCATGTTACATGTGACATTTCAGTTAGGAAGTGTGTTTGGTTTAAAGCAGAAACACTTGAAGCATCCTGCCATGAATCTTTCATTGTTTCGTATGGAATGTCCAAGTTAGTTGCTTCATTCAAGAAGAAAATCACGATAGAACGTATTTAACAAACCTAATGTAAAGATACACGCTTG
>NW_021620639.1:385-7560 GCF_004785775.1 Grammomys surdaster | reverse complement strand
CAGCAGACACACTATAGAATGTATTCAACAAACCTAATGTAAAGATAACACGCATTGCAGTGTACTCTTCCTTCCAGAGCTAAAGGCAAGTACAACAGAGCTGAAAACACGTAAATAATGTTACATGTGACATTTCAGTTAGGAAGTGTGTTGGTTTAAAGCAGAAACACTCGTAGCATCCTGCTATGTATCTTTCATTATTTCATATGGAATGTCCAGGTAAGTTGCTAGATTTCAGCGGAAAAGCCCTATAGAATGTCTTGAACAAACCTAATGTAAAGATACACGCATTGCAGTGTATTCTTACTTCCAGAGCTAAAGGAAAGTACAACAGAGCTGAAAACACCTAAATCATGTTACATGTGACATTTAAGTTGGGAAGTGTGTTTGGATTAAAGCAGAAACACTTTTAACCCCCGGCCATGTATCTTTCATTGTTTCATGTGGAATGTCCAAGTAAGTTGCTACATTCCAGCAGACACACTATAGAATGTATTGAACAAATCTAATGTAAAGATACATGCATTGCAGTGTACTCTTCTTTCCAGAGGTAAACGCAAGTAGAACAGAGCTGAAAACATGTAAATAATGTTACATGTGACATTTCAGTTTGGAAGTGTGTTTGGTTTGAAGCAGAAACACTTGCAGCACCTGGCCATTTATCTTTCATAGTTTCATATAGAATGTCCAAGCAAGTTTCTAGATTCCAGCAGAAAAGCACTATAGAAGGTAGTGAACAAACCTAATGTAAGATACACGTATTGCAGCTTAGTCTAATTTCCAGAG
Organism: Grammomys surdaster; assembly: GCF_004785775.1. Taxonomy (NCBI): domain Eukaryota; kingdom Metazoa; phylum Chordata; class Mammalia; order Rodentia; family Muridae; genus Grammomys; species Grammomys surdaster. The sequence goes on along the minus strand of NW_021620639.1, from coordinate 6,774 downwards.
CCAAAGGCAAGTACCAAAGCGCTGAAAACACCTAAATTATGTTACATGTGACATTCCAGATAGGAAGTGTGTTTGGATTAAAGCAGAAACACTTTTAACACCCTGCCAAGTATCTTTCATTGTTTCATAGGGAATGTCAAAGTAAGTTGCTAGATTCCAACAGAAAAGCACTATAGAACGTATTGAACAAACCTCATGTAAAGATACACGCATTGCAGATTATTCTTACTTCCAGAGGTAAAGGCAAGTACAACGGAGCTGAAAACACCTAAATAATGTTACATGTGACATTTCAGTTAGGAAGTGTGTTTGGTTTAAAGCAGAAACAGTTTTAACACCCGGCCATGTATCTTTCATTATTTCATATGGAATGTCCAATTTAGTTGCTAGATTCAAGCAGAAAATCACAATAGAACGTATTGAACAAACCTAATGTAAAGATACACGCATTGTAGAGTATTCTTCCTTCCAGAGCTAAAGGCAAGTACAACAGAGCTGAAAACACCTAAATCGTGTTACATGTCACATTTCAGTTAGGAAGTGTGTTTGTTTTATAGAAGAAACACTAGCATCACCTGGCCAAGTATCTTTCATTGTTTCATATGGAATGTCCAAGTAAGTTGCTTCATTCCAGGAGAAACGCACTATAGATTTTATTGAACAAACCTAATGTAAATATAAACGCATTGCAGTGTATTCTTACTTCCAGAGCTAAAGGCAAGTACAACAGAGCTGAAAACACGTAAATCATGTTACATATGACATTTCAGTTAGGAATTGTGTTTGGTTTAAAGCAGAAAAACTTGCAGCACCTGGCCATTTATCTTTCATAGTTTTATATAGAATGTCCAAGCAAGTTACTAGATTCCAGCAGAAAAGCACTATAGAATGTATTGAACAAACCTTATGTAAAACTACACAAATTGCAGTGTATTCTTACTTCCAGAGTTAACGGCAAGTACAACAGAGCTGAAAACACCAAAATCATGTTACATGTGACATTTCAGTTAGGAAGTGTGTTTTGTTTAAAGCAGAACCTCTTTTAACACCTGGCCATGTATCTTTCATTGTTTCATATGGAATGTCTAAGTAAGTTGCTAGATTCCAGCAGAAAAGCATTATAGAACATATTGAACAAACCTAATGTAAAGATACACGCATTGCATTGTGTTCTTACTTCCAGAGCTAAAGGCAAGTAAAACAGAGCTGAAAACACCTAAATCATGTTACGTGTGACATTTCAGTTAGGAAGTGTGTTTGGTTTAAATCAGAAACACTCTTAACTCCCGGCCATGTACCTTACATTGTTTTATATGGAATATCCAGGTAAGTTGCTAGATTCCAGTAGAAAAGCACTATAGAACTTATTGAACAAACCTAATATAAAGATACACGCATTGCTCAGTATTCTTCCTTCCAGAGCTAAAGGCAAGTACAACAGAGCTGAAAACACCTAAATCATGTTACATGTGACATTTCAGTTAGGAAGTGTGTTTGGTTAAAAGTAGAAACACTTGTAGCATCCTTCCATGTATCTTTCATTGTTTCATATGGAATGTCCAAGTAAGTTGCTAGATTTCAGCGGAAAAGCCCTATGGAATGTGTTGAACAAAACTAATGTAAAGATACACGCATTGCAGTGTATTCTTACTTCCAGAGCTAAATGCAAGTACAACAGAACTTAAAACACCTAAATCATGTTACATGTGACATTTAAGTTGGGAAGTGTGTTTGGATTAAAGGAGAAACACTTTTAACACCCGGCCATGTATCTTTCATTGTTTCATATGGAATGTCCAAGTAAGTTGCTACATTCCAGCAGACACACTATAGAATGTATTGAACAAACCTAATGTAAAGATACACGCATTGCAGTGTACTCTTCCTTCCAGAGCTAAAGGCAAGTACAACAGAGCTGAAAACACGTAAATCATGTTACATATGACATTTCAGTTAGGAAGAGTGTTTGGTTTAAAGCAGAAACACTTGCAGCACCTGGTCATTTATCTTTCATAGTTTCATATAGAATGTCCAAGCAAGTTGCTAGATTCCAGCAGAAAAGCACTATAGAACGTAATGAAGAAACCGAATGTAAAACTACACAAATTGCAGTGTATTCTTACTTCCAGAGCTAAAGGCAAGTACAACAGAACTGAAAACCCCAAAATCATGTTACAGGTGACATTTCAGTTATTAAGTGTGTTTGGTTTAAATCAGAAACACTTTTATATCCTGGCCATGTACCTTTCATTGTTTTATACTGAATGTCCAGGTAAGTTGCTAGATTCCAGTAGAAAAGCACTATAGAACTTTTTGAACAAACTTAATATAAAGATACAGGCATTGCAGAGTATTCTTACTTCTAGAGCTAAAGGCAAGTACAACAGAGCTGAAAACACCTAAATCATTTTACATGTGACATTTCAGTTAGGAAGAGTGTTTGGTTTAAAGAAGAAACACTTGTAGCATCCTGCCATGTATCTTTCATTGTTTCATATGCAATGTCCGAGTAAGTTGCTAGATTTCAGAGGAAAAGCCGTATAGAATGTCTCGAACAAACCTAATGTAAAGATACAGGCATTGCAGTGTATTCTTACTTCCAGAGCTAAAGGCAAGTACAGCAGAGCTGAAAACACCTAAATCATGTTACATGTGACATTTCAGTTAGGAAGTGTGTTTTGTTTAAAGCAGAAACACTTTTAACACCCGCCCATGTATCTTTCATTGATTCATATGGAATGTCCAAGTAAGTTGCTACATTCCAGCAGACACAGTATAGAATGTATAGAACAAATCTAATGTAAAGATACATGCATTGCAGTTTACTCTTCCTTCCAGAGGTATGCAAGTACAACAAAGCTGAAAACACGTAAATAATGTTACATGTGACATTTCAGTTTCGAAGTGTGCTTGGATTAAAGCAGAAACACTTGCAGCACCTGGCCATTTATCTTTCATAGTTTCATATAGAATGTCCAAGCAAGTTGCTAGATTCCAGCAGAAAAGCACTATAGAACGTATTGAACAAACCTAATGTAAAGATACACGCATTGCAGATTATTCTTACTTACAGAGGTAAATGCAAGTACAACAGTGCTGAAAACACCTAAATCATGTTACATGTGACATTTCAGTTAGGAAGTGTGTTTTGTTTAAAGCAGAAACAGTTTTAACACTCGGCCATGTATCTTTCATTATTTCATATGGAATGTCCAAGTTAGTTGCTAGATTCAAGCAGAAAATCACAATAGAACGTATTGAACAAACCTAATGTAAAGATACAGGCATTGCCGTGTTTTCTTACTTCTAGAGCTAAAGGCAAGTACAACAGAGCTGAAAACACCGAAATCCTGTTACATGTGACTTTTCAGTTAGGAAGTGTTTTTGGTTTAAAGCATTAACACTTGCAGCACCTGGCCATTTATCTTTCATAGTTTCATATAGAATGTCCAAGCAAGTTGCTAGACTCCTGCAGAAAAGCACTATAGAACGTATTGAACAAACCTAATGTAAACATACACGCACTGCAGTGTATTCTTACTTCCAGTGCTAAAGGCAAGTACAACAGAGCTGAAAACACCTAAATCATGTTAAATGTGATATTTCTGTTAGGCAGTGTGTTTGGTTGAAAGCAGAAACACTTGTAGAATCCTACTTGGACATTTGGAATGTCCAAGGAAGTTGCTAGATTCCAGCAGGAAAGCCCTATAGAGTGTATTGAACAAACCTAGTGTAAACATACACGAATTGCAGTGTATTCTTACTTCCAGAGCTAAAGGCAAGTACAACAGAGCTGAAAACAACTAAATCATGTTACATGTGACATTTCAGTTAGGAAGTGTGTTTGGTTTAAAGCAGAAACACTTTTAACACCCGGCCATGTATCTTTCATTGTTTCATATGGAATGTCCAAGTAAGTTGCTACATTCCAGCAGAAAGGCACTATAGAATATATTGAACAAACCTAATGTAAAGATACACTCATTGCAGTGTATTCTTACTTCCAGAGCTAAAGGCTAGTAAAACAGAGCTGAAAACTTGTAAATCATGTTACATGTGATATTTCAGTTAGGAAGGGTGTTAGGTTTAAAGCAGAAACACTTGTACCGTCTGGCCATGTATCTTTCTTTGTTTCATATGTAATGTCCAAGTAATTTGCTAGATTCAAGCAGTAAAGCACAATAGAAGGTATTGAACAAACCTAATGTAAAGGTACACGCATTCCAGTGTATTCTTACTTCCAGAGCTTAAGGCAAGTACAACATAGCTGAAAACACCTAAATCATATTACATGTGACATTTCAGTTAGGAACTGTGTTTGGATTAAAGCAGAAACAGTTTTAACACCCACAATTTTTCTTTCATTGTTTCATATGGAATGTCAATGTAAGTTGCTACATTCCAACAGAAATGCACTATAGAACGTATTGAACAAACCTAATGCAAAGACACACACATTGCAGTGTATTCTTACTTCCAAAGCTAAAGGTAAGTACAACATAGCTGAAAACACTTAAATCATGTTCTTTGTGACATTTCAGTTGGGAAGTGTGTTTGGATTAAATAAGAAACACTTTTAGCACCCGGCCATGTATCTTTCATTGTTTTATATGGAATGTCCAGGTAAGTTGCTAGATTGAAGCAGAAAAGCACTATAGAACTTATTGAACAAACCTAATGTAAAGATACATGCATTGCCATGTATTCTTACTTCCAGAGCTAAAGACAAGTACCACAGAGCTGAAAACACCTAAATAATGTTACATGTGACATTTCAGTTTTGAAGTGTGTTTGGTTTAAAGCAGAAACACTTACAACACTTGGCCATTTATCTTTCATAGTTTCATATAGAACCAAGTTGCTAGATTCCAGCAGAAAAGCACTATAGAACGTATTGAACAAACCTAATGTAAAGATACACGTATTGCAGTGTATTCTTACTTCCTGAGGTAAAGGCAAGTACAAAAAAGAGCTGAAAACACCTAAATCATGTTACATGTGACATTTCAGTTAGGAAGTGTGTATGGTTTAAAGCAGAAACACTTGTAGCATCCTGCCATGTATCTTTCATTGTTTCATATGGAATGTCCAAGTAAGTTGCTTCATTCCAGGAGAAACGCACTATAGATTGTATTGACAAAACCTAATGTAAATGTACACGCATTGCAGTGTATTCTTACTTCCAGAGCTAAAGGCAAGTACAACAGAGCTGAAAACACCTAAATCATGTTACATATGACATTTCAGTTTGGAATTGTGTTTGGTTTAAAGCAGAAACACTTGCAGCACCTGGCCATTTATCTTTCATAGTTTCATATAGAATGTCCAAGCAAGTTGCTAGATTCCAGCAGAAAAGCACTATAGAACGTATTGAAGAAACGTAATGTAAACATGCACACATTGCATTGTATTCTTACTTCCAGAGCTAAAGGCAAGTACAACAGAGCTGAAAACACCTAAATCATGTTACATGTGACATTTCAGTTAGGAAGTGTGTTTTGTTTAAAGCAGAAACTCTTTTAACACCCGGCCATGTATCTTTTTTTGTTTCATATGGAATGTCTAAGTAAGTTGCTAGATTCCAGCAGAAAAGCATTATAGAACATATTGAACAAACATAATGTAAAGATACACACATTTTAGTGTATTCTTACTTCCAGAGCTAAAGGCAAGTAAAACAGAGCTGAAAACACCTAAATCATGTTACGTGTGACATTTCAGTTAGGAAGTGTGTTTGGTTTAAAGCAGAAACTGTTGTAGCATCCAGCCATGTATCTTTCATTGTTTCATATGGAATGTCCAACTAATTTTCTAGATTCAACAAGAAAAGCACTATAGAACGTATTGAAAAACCTAATGTAGAGATACACGCATTGCCGAGTATTATTACTTCCAGAGCTAAAGGCAAGTACAACAGAGCTGAAAACAACTAAATCATGTTACATGTGACATTTCAGTTTGGAAGTGTATTTGGTTTAAAGCAGAAACACTTGCAACTTTTGGCCATTTATCTTTCATAGTTTCATATAGAAGCAAGTTGCTAGATTCCAGCAGAAAAGCACTATAGATCGTATTGAACAAATCTAATGTAAAGATACACGCATTGCAGTGTATTCTTACTGCCAGAGGTAAAGGCAATAACAACAGAGCTGAAAACACCTAAATCATGTTACATATGACATTTAAGTTAGGAAGTGTATTTGGTTTAAAGCAGGAACACTTGTTGCATCCGGCCATGTATCTTTCATTGTTTCATATGGAATGTCCAGGTAAGTTACTAGATTACAGCAGAAAAGCCTTATAGAACGTATTTAACAAACCTCATGTAAAGACACTTGCATTGCAGCGTATTCTAATTTCCAGAGCTAAAGGCAAGTACAACAGAGCTG
>NW_021620639.1:0-375 GCF_004785775.1 Grammomys surdaster | reverse complement strand
TTCTGTGCCCAAATTGCTAGGAAGGCCAGCTCAGGCCACCCCAGACAGGAAGCTCAACATCCCCTTCCCAGGACTTACTCCACATTCCCCAAGACCAACTTCTTCGTCCTTCATTACTCTCAGATGAAAGTCCAGCTACTTTCTGCCTCTTTCTAGTTTCTGTCACCTCCATCTCTGCTCTTCCAAAAAATCTCCTCAGTCGGGAAATCATGTCTAGGGACATATGCTGTAGACACTGACTGAGAGAGCTCAGTGCACTTGGTGTCCCTACAACACTTGTGACATCACAAGGGATGCCAACAACTCTCCAGGATACAATGGAATGTCCAAAGAAGGGGCTGCTGATGTCATGGGGAACACCCTTTGCCTCCCTGC
>NW_021620638.1:3805231-3809534 GCF_004785775.1 Grammomys surdaster | reverse complement strand
GCTCCTGTCCTGTGGAGAAACTGAATCCTGAGTCATCCAGGAGCCACAGCACTCAGAGCAGCTGGAGCCACTACACTCAGAGCAGCTGAAACTGAATTCTGAGTCATCAGGGACCCACTGCACTCAGAGCAGCTGGAGCCACTGCACTCAGAGCAGCTGAAACTGAATCCTGAGTCATCGAGAACCCACTGCACTCAGAGCAGCCGAGGAGCCACTGCACTCAGAACAGAAGGATTACCAGATCCAAGAGGTGGCCTGAGTCCCAGGAGTTCTTCCACCCGGGAGATTAGGGGCATAAGACCACAGAGACCTCTGGACTCCGAGGAGCTCTGCAATAAGCAAGATAACTGGAAATACAGATTCCAATCTTACACAGAAAGGGCAGGTACCACTAGAGTTACCCAGATGGCGAAAGGCAAGCGCAAGAACATAAGCAACAGAAACCAAAGTTTCTTGGCATCATCAGTGCCCAGTTCTCCCAATATAGCAAGCCCTGAACACCCCTTCACACCTGAAAAGCAGGATTCAGAATTAAAATCACTTCTCATGATGATGATAGAGGATTATAAGAAGGAATTAAGTAACTCCCTTAAAGAAATACAGGAGAGTACAAGTAAACAGATAGAAGCCCTTAAAGAGGAATCACAGAAATCCCTTAAAGAAATGCAAGAAAACACAAAGAAGGAATTAAACAAAAACATTCAGGATCTGAAACTGGAAATAGAAACAATAAAGAAAGTTCAAAGGGAGACAACCATGGAGATAGAAAACCTAAGAAAGAGATCAGGAGTCACAGACGCAAGCATCACCAACCGAATACAAGAGATAGAAGAGAGAATCTCAAATGCAGAAGATACGGTGGAAAATATTGACACAGTTGTCAAAGAAAATGAAAAAAGCAAAAAACTCCTAACTCAAAACATCCAGGAAATCCAGGACACAATGAGAAGACCAAACCTAAGGATAATAGGTATAGATGAGAATGAAGATTCCCAACTTAAAGGGCCAGTAAATATCTTCAACAAAATCATTGAGGAAAATTTCCCTAACCTAAAGAACAAGATGCCCATAAACATACAAGAAGCCTACAGAACACCAAATAGACTAGACCAGAAAAGAAATACCTCCCGTCACATAATAATCAAAACATCAGATGCACAAAACAGAGAAAAAATACTAAAAGCAGTAAGGGAAAAAGGTCAAGTAACATATAAAGGCAGACCTATAAGAATTACACCAGACTTCTCACCAGAGACTATAAAAGCCAGAAGAGCCTGGACGGACATCATACAGACCCTAAGAGAACACAATTGCCAGCCCAGATTACTATACCCAGCAAAACTCTCAATCAATATAGATGGTGAAACCAAGATATTCCATGACAAAACCAAATTTGCACAATATCTTCCCACAAACCCAGCACTTCAAAGGATAATGGATGGAAAACGCCAACACAAGGAGGGAAACTACAACCTAGAAAAAGCAAGGAAGTAATCTTCCAACAACCCCAAAAGAAGATAACTATACAAACATAACTATACCTCTAATAACAAAAATAACAGGAAGCCACAATCATTTTTCCTTAATATCTCTTAACATCAATGGTCTCAATTCCCCAATAAAAAGACGCAGACTAGCAGACTGGATATACAAACAAGACCCAGAATTTTGCTGCATACAAGAAACACACCTCAGTGACAAAGACAGACACTACCTCAGAATAAAAGGGTGGAAAACAATTTTCCAAGCCAATGGTCCCAAGAAACAAGCTGGAGTAGCCATTCTAATATCAAATAAAATCGACTTCCATCCAAAATTAATCAAAAAAGATAAGGAAGGACACTTCATACTCATCAAAGGAAAAAGCTACCAAGGTGAACTCTCAATTCTGAACATCTATGCCCCAAATGCAAGGGCACCTACATACATAAAAGAAACTTTACTAAAGCTCAAAACACACATTACACCTCACACAATAATAGTGGGGGATTTCAACACCCCACTCTCAGCAATGGACAGATCATGGAAACAGAAACTAAACCGAGACACTTTGACATTAACAGAAGTTATGAACCGAATGGACTTAACAGACATCTATAGAACATTTCATCCTAAAACAAAAGAATATACCTTTTTCTCAGCACCTCATGGTACCTTCTCCAAAATAGACCATATAATAAAAATGGCCATCTTGCCAAAAGCAATCTACAGATTCAATGCAATCCCCATTAAAATCCCAACTCAATTCTTCACAGAGTTAGAAAAGGAAATTCTCAAATTCATATGGAATAACAAAAAACCTAGGATAGCGAAAACTATTCTCAACAATAAAAGAACTTCGGGAGGAATCACCATCCCTGACCTCAAGCTGTACTACAGAGCAATAGTGATAAAAACTACCTGGTATTGGTACAGAGACAGGCAGGAAGATCAATGGAATAGAATTGAAGACCCAGAAATGAACCCACACTCCTATGGTCACTTGATCTTTGACAAAGGAGCTAAAACTGTCCAGTGGAAAAAGGACAGCATTTTCAACAAATGGTGCTGGTTCAACTGGAGGACAACATGTAGAAGAATGAAAATTGATCCATTCTTATCCCCTTGTACAAAGCTCAAATCTAAGTGGATAAAGGACCTCCACATAAAACCAGATACACTGAAACTAATAGAAGAGAAGGTGGGGAAAAGCCTCGAATACTTGGGCACAGGGGAAAAGTTCCTGAACAGAACTCCAATGGCATATGCTCTAAGATCGAGAATTGACAAATGGGACTTCATAAAATTGCAAAGTTTCTGTAAGGCAAAGGACACTGTCAATAGGACAAAACGACAACCAACAAATTGGGAAAAGATCTTTACCAATCCTTCATCTGATAGAGGGCTAATATCCAATATATACAAAGAACTCAAGAAATTAGACTCCAGGCAACCAAATTACCCTATTAAAAAATGGGGTATAGAGCTTAACAAAGAATTTTCAACAGAAGAAACTCGAATGGCCGAGAAGCACCTAAAGAAATGCTCGGCATCCTTAGTCGTCAGGGAAATGCAAATCAAAACAACCCTGAGATTCCATCTCACACCAGTCAGAATGGCTAAGATTAAAAACTTAGGTGATAGTAGATGCTGGCGAGGGTGTGGAGAAAGAGGAACACTCCTCCATTGTTGGTGGGACTGCAAGATGGTGCAACCACTTTGGAAATCAGTGTGGCGGTTCCTCAGAAAATTGGACATAGCATTACCCGAGGATCCAGCTATACCACTCCTAGGCATACACCCAGAAGGTGCTCGAACATATAATAAGGACATATGCTCAACTATGTTCATAGCAGCCTTATTTATAATAGCCAGGAGCTGGAAAGAACCCAGATGTCCTTCAACTGAGGAATGGATTAAAAAAATGTGGTATATTTACACAATGGAGTATTACTCAGCTATTAAAAACAATGAATTTGAGAGGTTCCTAGGTAAATGGATGGAACTAGAAATTATCATACTGAGTGAGGTAAGCCAATCACAAAAGAACACACATGGTATTCACTCACTGATTATTGGATATTAGCCCAGAACCTTAAAATGTCCAAGATGCAACTCACAGGCCACATGAAGTCCATAAAGAATGAAGACCAAGTGGGGGTGATTCGGTCCTTCTTAGAAGGAGCAACAAAATACTCAAGGGAGCAAATATGGAGACAAAGCGAGGGACAAAAACTGAAGGAGGGGCCGTCTGAAGACCTTTCCACCTGAGTATCCATCCCATGTGCAGTCACCAAAGGTAGATGCTGATGTGGAAGTCAGGAAGTGCATGCTGATAAGAGCCTGATATGGATGTCTCCTCAGAGGTCTTCAAGAGTCTGACATATTCAGAGGCAGATGCTCACAACTAGCCATTGAAGTGATCATGGGGTTCTCAATGGAGGAGTTAGAGTGAAGACTGAAGGAGCTGAAAGGATTTGTGGCCCCATGAGGAGAGCAACAATACCAACCAACCACAGCTCCCAGGGTCTAAACCACCAGCCTGGGAGCACTTATGGAGGGATCCAGGGCCTTAGCTGAATATATAAGAGTGGAGGGCCCTGCTGGGCACAGGTGGAAGATGAGATCCTTGACCTCATGAAGGCTGGACGCCCCAGGGGGTGGGAGTTTTGAGGGTGGGGAGGTGGGAGTGGGGGGGTAGATAGAGGTTACATCCACAAAGAAGAAGGAGGAGGTGTGAGGGGATTGGGGGTTCCTGGGTGGGTGGGGGATGGGGTAAGGGGACAACATATGAAATGTAAATAAAACATCCAATAAAAAAATA
>NW_021620638.1:3779875-3805131 GCF_004785775.1 Grammomys surdaster | reverse complement strand
TGTGGGTGCCTTGGGGGGGGCCCCGGTTGAGGTGGCAAAAAAATATAAAGTAAAAAAAAAAAACCCAAAAAAAAAATAAAAAAAAAAATCAAAAAAAAAAAAAAAAAAAAGAATGGTGCTGTCAGTAGACTTGCTGTAAATTGCCTTTTTTAGTTGAGAGATTTTTAATTAATGCTTTGATTTATTATAGGGTTAAGGGGTCTATTTAAATTGTTTATTTCATTTTGATTTAATGTTGGCTGGTCATTTATATCAAGAAATTCATCTACTTTTTAGGTTTCCCAGTTTGGTAGCATGCAGATATTTATAACATATCAAATGATTCTCTGAATTTCTTTAGTGTTAGATATAGTTAGATGTGTCTCCCTTTCATCTCTAATTTCATTCATTTGGATCCTATCTTTCTTCTGGTTAGTCTGGCTAAATAAATCCTGTTTATTTTTATCAAAGTACCAACTATTCATTTCATTGTCATTGTTTTGTTGTAGTTGCCATAGTTACTTCTATTTCGTTAACTTCAACTGTGAGGTTGCTTATTTTTCCCATTCACTATTTTGGAGTGTTGTTTCTTGTTTTCCTGAAGCTTTCAACTGTATCATTAAGTTATTAGTAGGAGATCTCTCCAGGTTTTTGATGTAGACACTCAGTGCTATGAGTGTTCCTCTTAAAATTGCCTTCATTATATCCTATAAGTTTGGGTATGTTGTGCTTTTCATTTTCAATCAATTCTAATAAGTTTTTAATTTCCTTCTTGATTCCTGTCTTGACCCAATTTTCATTCAATAGTGACTTGTTTATCTTCCATGAGTTTTTGTACTTTTGGTTCAGGCTTGCTTTGTGTCCTAATAAGCTGTCAGTTTGAAATAAAGTACCATAGGATACTGAAAAGAACAAGCATTCTTCAGTTTGCATGATATATACTATAGGTATGTTTTACACCCATTTGATCTATGGTGTTAATTCACACCAGAAGTTTTGGGGGGTGGTTATTTGAGAGTTTGTTTGGGATAGTTGTTTGGTTGGTTGTTTGGTTGGTTGATCGATTGGCTGGCTGGCTGGCGGGCTGACTGGCGAGTTGGTTGGTTGGTTAGTTAGTTGTTTTTTGTCTGTATAACTGGCTTATTAGTGAGAATAGAATAATGAAATTACCCTCCATCACTGTGTGAGGATCAATATGTAATTTTAAATTTAATAGTGTTATTTCATAAAACTGGGTGCCCTTGTATTTGAAGCATAAATGTTTAGAGATATAATATCCTCTTGACAGATTTTTTTTAATGTGTATGAAGTGTCCTTCCCTATTGCTTCTGATTAGTCTTGGTTTTAAGTCTACTTTGTCAGATATTAAAACACCTCTGTCAATTTGCTTCTTGACTCTATTTGCCTCAAATAACTTTTCTACCCTTTTACCCAAAGGTGGTGTCTGTCCTGGATGGTGGAAGTGTTTCTTGGAGGAAGAGAAAAATGGAAACTGTTTTCTAATCCAGTCTCTAAACCTGTGCCCTTTAATTGGGCATTCAAACTATTGACACGGACAGTTATTGCTGAACAGTATTGTTACATCACATTATTTTGTTGTTGTGATGTTGTCATTGTTTTTTACACCTCCTTTGGTTAATTGTTTTAGGGCTGTTTATATAGCCGGTCCTCTTGAGTGTAGCTCTCTTCAGACTAACAACTGCCTTCTAGTGTTATCGTAGAAATACAGTAGTAGGCAGAAGTTCCTTAAATTTGTTTTTATCCTGAAATATATTTCTTTCTCCTTCTATTAAAATTGATAAGCTTGCTGCTCTTCTACTCTATTCATTTTTCTGGGTATTCTGGGTTGGCAACTGGACTCATTCAGAGCTCACAGACTATCAATCTAGGGCTAGGCCTTTCTGGGTTTTGGAATCTTCATTGTAAAGTCAGAAGTTATTCTAATAGGCTTGCCTTTATATACCATTTGGTCTGTCTCTTGCAGCATTTATGACACATTTATGCTGTTGTTCTATACATTTAGTGATTGGTGGGCTAGCTGAAGGGGGACAGAGGCAGGGAAAAGAGCTCTGGGAATTGCTACTTACAGTTTTAGTTAGAACTTCCAACTCAGATGACAAACAGTCCCAGAGTTACCACTAGTGGAAGGGGTAGGCAGTATAGCATGTATTTGCATTTTAAAGTAAAACCAACAATAATGGTAATGATTTATCACACCAAGAAATTCTTATTAGAAACTATTACTATAAATTCTTTTTCCACAATAATTAAGAATTTTGTAGACAATATTAGAAATGATAGATTATTAGAATAGAATGTTAAATAAGATGGCAGCAACAAGAATCTGTCTGAAAACATAAATCAATCTATAAATATAATTTTGACCCCAAACTTGAAATATTGGCCATTATTTAGCAACAAACAAGTGTCAGCTGCATGATTAATACTGTTTTTATCCTTTAGGTTGAAAAGAAGAAAAGACAAGAATCTTGAGGTAAAGTACATTTAATTTGTACATATAAGTAGCAATTTGTTATTGGAAAAAAGCCTGTTTATCGATGCAATACCCAGTCATTAAACATTTGTATTTGTAAACAACACATGTTAAAACTTGGCTTAATGGTGTGTCACAATAATCCAAATGTCTCTCATAGTGTTCATCACAGACTGGATTAGTCTCTACTGCGCTTTACTTTCTAAAAGTTCATCATCCACAGGCATGAAGTACATTCACATTGCTGGATAATTGATGTGGTGACTCACATCATTTCCATAGGTCTTTAACTCTCAAAACCTATACCTATTGAACAATTTCCTATTCCACCCTCCCCCAAGCCATGGCAACCACTACTCTACTCTCTCTAAGAATCTGACTCTACTCTCTCTAAGAATCTGACTGCTCTGGATACCATATATAGACAGATTCAAATAGTATTTGTCTTTTCTCTTGATTGTCTTATTTTACTTGGCATACTGTCTTTAAAGTTCATCTGTTTTATTACATGTTCTTCAGTTTCCTTCCTTTTAAGCTGAATAATGCTTCCTTCTGTGTGGACATATACATGCTTCTGTGTGTGTGTGTGTGTGTGTGTGTGTGTGTGTGTGTGTGTGTGTGTGTATGTGTGTATTTATATGCCTGTGTGTGAACATGTGGTGGTGTGTATACCTGTGTATTTGTGAGTGTGTGTAAGTGTGTATGTGTGAGTGTGTGTGCACAAAGTTCCCATTTTTAGTTTTGAGACAGAATTTGTAATGCTACCTGGGTTGACCTCAGACTGTTGATCCCCCTGCCAAAGCCTCCTGAGTTCTGGGATTGCAGATATGCCACCCTGACACTCAACAAGGATTCTAGTTTCTCCATATGCCTATCAACTCTTCTTTCTTCCTCTCTATCCATCCTACTTCCTTTTGTAGCCATTATAGTAGCTATGAAGTAGTATCTCCTATTCTCTTGATTTAGATGTCCCTATTAAACATTATTTAATTACTAATAATATTGAACATCTTTCCTTGTACTTGTCAGCCATCTGTGCATTTTCTTTGGAGAAATATGTATTCAAAACTTTGACTATTTTTAACAGGTTGTTTGTTAGGCTAGGCTTTCTTATAATCAACTTTCTGCCAATATTTTTAGCTTTGCTACTTTTCATTTGTGAAACTTTTGTGGGGTTTACAGTCTCATGAGTATGTATGGAAAGATATAGATAAATAGATAGATAAATAGATAGATAGATAGATAGATAGATAGATCTATATACTTTTAACCTTGTGAATAAATATGCTGTGGTTCAAATTAAGGGCTGAGATGGTACTGTTGTACTGTGTTACTGGCTTAGAATACTATCGAAAGAGTGGAAAAAATCATTAGCATCCATGAAAAAGTGCTATCTAAATTTTCACATTTATTCTTTATCCTTTTAAGTATAAAATCTCTTATCTATCATTGCTTCTTTTAAATTATAAATTTTTCCGAGGCCTACTACTATAAATGGAAATAATTTAGTTCTGATGACAGAGTTTTTGGAAGATGGCTAAGCCTTGGCACATTTATTTGTTACAATCTATGAGACATTCAATTTGTAAAAGTTTTGAAATAATTGCTACTTTCACATTAACTAAAATTGTCATCTTTCCCTTTTCTGGTCCCTAATTCCCAAGAGATTCTTTTGTGGGGAGTGGAGAGTTTGCACATATACTTGCCCATACATGCTGGTATAGAGAAAGGAAGTTGATGTCAGGTGTCTCTGTTTATCTCCACCTTATTTTTTAAGAGGAATTATTTTCTCTGTGAACCTGGAGTCCACTGTTTCATCTACACAGGCTAGCCAGTGTGTCCCATGTTATGCCTGTCTTCATCACCTGAATTACAGAAGTATGCCACCACATTCAGATTTTACATGCCTGTTAGGGAACCAAACAGTTCCTCACTTTTGCATAACAAATGCTTTACCTACTGAACCATGTCCCCAACCCCTCTAAGGGATTTATTAAACTGTGAACTATTGTACCCATATATCAGAAGTTAGATGCTAAATGTTAATCTAATTTATTTTGAATGAATGATAAGGGGTGTGTGTGTGTGTGTGTGTGTGTGTGTGTGTGTGTGTGTGTTGGTCCTAAGACAGCTAGAATTTCAGAGCATATAGAAAAATAAAGACTCAACTTCCTCTTAAGTCTTAAGTTTCTCTTTCAACAATCACTACAGTAAGAAAAAGAAAAGTATACAGGAATGAAGTAAAGTCTCACATTCATAAACTTTCATCATAAAATACTTTCATGACAAATGATGCTTACATACCTACAGTTATACCCAGCAGATAACACATTTAAGAAGAGCAATTTCCTTTTTAATATAATAAAGAATTATTTTATTCATAGTCCAGTAGAGTTTTGTTATGGGGGAGGGTGCAGGGCATGTTGCTTGTGAAGCTGGGATAGAAGCCAGAGCCTTGCTTAGGCTACACAAGCACTATGTCACTGAGCTCCAGCCTCGGCCCCTGAATCATGCTATGAAGCACAGACTTCCAAGTGCTGGGATTACAGACATGTACTACCATGTCCATCTCCGCTCCAGGAGAGCTTCTTAATCTCACAGTTCATAGGAAAATGATCACAATATCACAACAGTCTTAGTATTTCTCACAACAGTACTAATACACACAAGTAATTCAATATCATCTTTACTGTTGGAGAAAAATATTTATTTTGAAATCTGGTCTATGGAAAAGTTATCTTCTACTTGGGTTTAAATAGTTGAAATTTATGTTAATTACTGAAAACATTTTACCATATTAAATATTATCTTTTCACTTAAAAATCTTGAAAATAGAAAACTCATGTTCACTCTACTCGATGTTTTGAAGATCTTCCCATTTTATCTCCATGGGATTACAAACTTTTATCTATATTTCTAGACAACTGTCCATTCTTTATCAAACATAAAAATACAGTTTTCTCTGAGTCTCTGTCTCTTCACACATGAGGAATCTCATATCTCATAAAACTTGGTTAAGCAATCTTACCAAACTTTTTCCTCAGTACACTGCGTTTTGATAACACAGGTATCAATTATGGCTTAGGTGATAGATGATGAAAATATATTAATTATTTTATATTAATGATTTTATCCTTTTAAATATTCAAAAGAAAACAGAGGTAAGTAAGAAAAAAATAGCAAGATCTTGTATAAACCTCTGGTAAATGCTATTTACTGGAGAATAGCTACTGTTTACTCCCTGAAAAAAAAAATGTATTTCTTAAACAAGAGTTGAGCTAAAGAATGTTCAAACAGGACTACTAGCCTTTTTCAACTGAAATTTCAGACCCACAGAGAATATCTCACACACTGGAGGACCAAAACATGAAATACTAAAAGATTATGAAAGGAGATCCATTATCCTTAGGTTTTCATCCACTGAAGAATGCTCAAGAAAAAGTGGAAGGGTATGAGATATTTAGGAGGCACTTCTTTATAAAGAGTCCAAGTCCATCTCTACATAGAGGAAGGACAGTCCACTCAGTCCATCACAGGACTATATAATGGTGACTTTAAAAACAGTATCGTAGAGGTTATGTTTAGATCAGCTAAAAGCAGCAGAACTAACAGAAAAATAAAATAAATGGCACTTCTGCCAAAAGAAAAACAGAACTTTCTCTCTCTCTCTCTCTCTCTCTCTCTCTCTCTCTCTCTCTCTCTCTCTCTCTCTCTCTCTCTCTCTCTCTCCCACCCACACCCCCCCCCACCCTTCTTTCTCTCTCTCTCTCTCTCTCTCTCTCTCTCTCTCTCTCTCTCTCTCTCTCTCTCTACCAAATGAACCATCAGGAAAGCATTATTAGTTTATTTTAAAAGGAACTATACCCATGAAAGATCATTCATAGCACCAGGGGATTTTAGCAGTACACCTTGTGTATAGATGTTCACAAAAAGCCAGGAGCATCCAAAGAACTACAATTTATAGTATTTATAGTATATGAGTGCTCCCTCTACACACAAGGCCACCAGCAGAGGTCAGAAACACAGAGACCTGCTAAAAGCATAGCTGGTCAAAAAATTGACTTCCTAGATTGGTTTGGCTCTGTTTATTGTGAGAGGGACAGCTATGTTTTGGTTTTAGTACCTTATAAATTACATGTTTTCCCTAAAGGGTTCTGACTCTAAAGAAATCACAAAAAGCAGCTAATAACATGGAATAACTGGATCATAAATGAAGGAATGAGAAGTGCAAAATAAAACAACTATGATATTTCATCCTACCCCAGTTGGAATGGCTAAAATCTTGAAAACAAATCCTGGTGGGGATGTGGGAGAAAGAAGAAACCTCTGTCATTGCTGGTGGGATTAAAAACTAGAGCAGTGGAGAATTCTCAAATAACAAAAAAGTTAAATCTATCATATAACCCACTGATACCTCCCCTTGGCATTTTTCCAAAAGATGAAATATTCTCCTGCAAATATTCTTGCTCAGCTATGTTCATTGGCATTCAATTCATAATAGCAGAAACATGGAAACAACCTGAATATCTTTCAACTGCTGATCTTGAATGTTCAATGAAAATGTTGTACATATATACTATGTATTCAGCTGCAAAGAAAATTAAAATCCTGAAATTTTCAGATAAATGGATGGAACTAGAAAAATATTGTACTGAATGAGGTAACCTAGATCCAGAAAGACAAATGCTACAAGTTTTCTTTTTATTTGTGGATCCTATCTCTGAGTCTTTAAATGTGAACTGATAACATAGAGCAACTGCACAAATGAGAAAAGTAAAAAGAAACATGAATCAGGGAAAGAGAAGAGGTTGTGAAGGAGGGGATAGTCAAACATAGGTGCCATGACAGGAAACAAAGAACCACGGCAACTGTTATAAAGGAAAACACTTAATTGAGGCTGGCTTATAGTTTCAGAGATCTAGTTCACTCTCATCATGGCAGGAAGCATAGCAGTGCATGGGCAGACATAGTGCTAGAGCTGTAAGTTCTACATCTTGATCCTGTGGCCAGCAGAGGAGACTGTGTCACACTGACCAGACTTCAGCTTATAAAACCTCAAAGCTCCCTTCCACTAGTCCTTTCTACTAAGACAGACTGCTAGCTAGTCTACTCCCCTGAAGACACCATATCCTGAACCATCTTAGAGGGTCCGTTGCACTTAGAGTGAAAGAGGAATTTTAAATTAGTTTAAAATCAATAGTATAACAGGAAGCCTTAATTCACTAATACTAATAGTTAAGAATTGCAGATCAGCTAGCTTGCTAACCCAAGGCCGTCACAGGGGATGCAGAGCTGGAGAAACAAAGGTCAATTGAGTGTTCTGGAATCTGGTGGTGTCTGACTTAGCCTCCTCTGGAAAAACTCCCGCCAGAGGTCCCAAGGACTTGCGAATTAAATTCAGCCAGATGGTCTGTTGGCTCAGGTAAGCATTCACACTGGGTCCCAAGGCCACAGGGACCAGAGACTATTCTTGTGAGATTTGTCAAATCTCTGCCTGGGATCTGCTTACACACATTACAGACATTTGAAACAACCAATTGTGTGTAATTACCCACAACCGTCTCCCTCCCCCACCCCACCCCCGGCCTTTGCCTATAATAACCCTAAGATTTTGGGCCTGGAAGTCGATAACCCCTACCTCCTGCATGAGGCACGTATAGACCGGAAGCTTCGATAATAAAGGACCTGACTCATGTAATTACAGCAAGAGGTCTCTGGAGTGTCTTTGGGTCCAGGTCCTTCTGGGTCCCCTTGGAGGAGTCTTTCAAGAGCAGTTGGTAAAACACCCCCTTCAAAGTCCCACAGCTGTTGTTGGGAGCCTAGTGGACTCGGGGCCTATCACCACTCAAAACCCTGACTCCCAAATACCACTCCCCTTCTGCCCAGTCCTTTCTGCTGGGGCAGACTGCTAGCCAATCTGCTACCTTGAACAAACCATATCCTGAGGAAACCTAGAAGATCAGCCACACTCAGAGCAGTTGGTAAGAACCCCCACCTCCAAAGTCCCCGAGCTGCCACTGGGATGCCAGTGAACTCAGGACCCATCACTATCTAAACTGCCCCCTCATCACTACCCAAAATTCCCACCCTCCTTAAATACCACTCCCCTTCTCCTCCATCCCCCAGTCCTTTCTACTGGGGCAGACAGCTAGCCAGTCTGCTACCCTGAAGACACCATATCCTGAGCCATCCCAAAATATCTGCTGCATTTAAAGCAGTTGAGCAACTGACATCACAGCCTGAGGCATCCCAGGAGATCTGCTACACACGGGGCAACTGAACAACTGATCACCATCTTATCTGCTCCCCTGAAGACATCACAGCTTGAAGGCATTCCAGGAGCTCCTCTGTACACAGGACAACTGGGCAACAGACACCACAGTCTGAAGACCTCCAGGGGACTCTGTGGCATGCAGGGAAATTGACTAGACAGACTAAAAGCTTCCTGGAAGTTCAGTTGCACACACGGAAACAAAAAACATAGTCCATAGACCTCCCTGGAGAACATCTTCACACAGGACAACAGCTTAACTGCTCCACTGAAGATCCAACAGTCTGAAGGCATCCCAGGAGATCTACTGCAGCCAGGGCAACAGATCAGTAGCTTCTCTGCCCCTCTGAAGAGCCCCCAGTCAGAAGGTCCCACAGGGTGGTCTGCTACAGCAAGCCTACCAGGAGACCTGAAACAACCTAGGGACAAAAGAAGCAGACTCCACACAGTCATCCAGACCAGCAAACACCAGGATAACCAGATAGCAAGAGGTAAGCGCAAGACCATAAGCAACAAAAGCCAATATACGTGAGCATCATTAGAACCCAGTTCTTCCACCACAGCAAGCCCTAACACACCAACACATCTGATCAGGAAGTTGGCCTAAAATCCTATTTCATGAAGATAATAGAGTCCTTTAAGGAGGATATAAATAGCTCACTGAAAAAAAAAAAAAAAAAAAAAACAGGAAAATACAGGTAAACAGGCAGAAGCCCTTAAAGAGGAAACAAATAAATCCCTTAAAGAAATATAGAAAATACAATAAAACAGGTGAAGGAATTGAATAAAGCAGTACAAGACCTAAAAGTGGAAGTAGAAACAATAAATAAAACACAAATGGAGGCAAACCTGGAAATGGAAAACCATGGAAAGAGGTCAGGAATTACAGATGTAAGTATCACCAACAGAATACAAGATATAGAAGAGAAAAATCTCAGGTGTAGAAAATATCATAGAAGAGATTGACACAACTGTCAAAGAAAATGAAAACATAAAAAACTCTTAACCCAAAGCATCCAGGAAATTCATGAAAAGACCAAATCTAAGATAATTGAAATAGAGGACAATGAAGATTCCCAGCTCAAAGGACCTGAAAACATCTTCAACAAAATCATAGAAGAAAACTTACCCAACCTAAAGAAAGAGATGGCCATAAAGGTACAAGAAGCCTATAGAACACCAAATAAATGGGATCAGAAAAGAAAATCCTTTCATCATATAATAATCAAAATGTGCAATAATCTAAATGCACAGAACAAAGAAAGAATATTAAAAGCTGCAAAGAAAAAGAGGCAAGTAACAAACAAAGGTAGACCTATCTGAATTACACCAGACTTCTCAACAGAGACTATGAAAGCCAGAAGAGCCTGGTCAGATGTCATACAAACTAAGAAAACACAAATGCCAGACCAGGCTACTATACCCAGCAAATCTCTCAATCAACATAGATGGAGTAAACAAAATATTCCAGGACAAAACCAAATTCAAACAGTATCTATTTACCAATCCAACCCTACAGAAGATCCTAGAAGGAAAACTCCAATGCAAGGAATGTACCTACACCAAAGAAAAGACAAGATATTAAGCATCTCACAACAAAGCAAAAAGGAGAGAAACCACAAGCCCATAAAGCCACCTACAAAAACAAACATATCAGGAACCAATAATCATCTGTCTTTAATATCTCTCAATATTAATGGACTCAACTATCCCATAAAAAGACAGAAGCTAACAGACTGGATACACAAACAAGACCCAGCATTTTCCTGCATACAAGAATCATACCTTAATAACAAAGACAGACACTATCTCAGAGAAAAGGGGTGGAAAAAGGTCCTCCAAACAAATGGTCCCAGGAAACAAGCTGGTATTGCCATCCTAATATCCAATAAAATAGACTTTCAACTAAAAGTTAGCAAGTATAATGAGGAAGGACATTTCATATTCATCAAAGGGAAAATTGACTCAATTCTAGACATCTGTGCCTCAAATGCAAGGGCACCCACATTCATAAAAGAAACCTTACTAAAGCTCAAAACAAACATTGAACAACACACAATAATAATGGGAGACTTCAACACACCACTCTCACCAATGGACATGTCATGGAAACAGAAACTAAACAGAGACAGAGTGAAACTAATAGAAGTTAGGAACCAAGTGGATTTAACAGATATCTACAGAACATTTCACCCTAAAACAAAAGAATACACCTTCTTCTCAGCACCTCATGGTACCTTCTCCAAAACCCACCATAAAATTGGTCACAAAACAACCTTCATCCGATACAAGAAGACTGAAATAATCCCATGCATCTTATCAGATCACCATGGCCTAAGGCTGGTCTTCAATAGCAGCAAAAACAATAGAAAGCCCACATACATGTGGAAATTGAACAGTACTCTACTCAATGATAACTTGGTCAGGGAAAGAAGAAAGGAAGGAAAGAAGGAAGGAAAGAAGGAAGAAGGAAGGAAGGAAGGAAGGAAGGAAGGAAGGAAGGAAGGAAGGAAGGAAGGAAGAGAGAGAGAGAGAGACAGAGAAATAAATTAAAGACTTAGTGGAATTTAATAAAAATGTTGACACATCAAACCCAAACTTACAGGACACTATGAAAGCAGTACTAAGAAGAAAATTCATAGCACTAAGTGCCCTACCAAGAAACTGGAGAGATCTTACACTAGCAAATTAACAGCACACCTGAGAGCTCTAGAACAAAACGAAGCAAACTCTCCCAAGAGGAGTAGAGGACAACTCGGGCCTGAAATCAATCAAATAGAAACAAAGAGAACAATATGAAGAATCAACAAAACCAAAAGCTGGTTCTTTGAGAGAATCAATAAGATAGATAAACCCCTAGCCAAACTAACTAAAGGGCTCCAAAGCAGTATCCAAATTAACAAAATCAGAAATGAAAAAGGAGATATAACAACAGAAACCAAGGAAATTCAAAAATCATCATATCCTATGATAAAAGCCTATACTCAACAAAACGGGAAAATCTAGATGAAACGGATAGTTTTCTAGACAGAAACCACATACCAAAGTTAAATTAAGAGCAGGTAAACTATCTAAACAGGCCCATATCGCACAAGGAAATAGAAGACGTCATTAAAAACCTCTCAACCAAAAGAAGTCCAGGGCCAGATGCATTTAGTGCAGAATTCTATCATAATTTCAAAAAAGACTTGATACCAATATTCCTCAAACTTTTCCACAAAATAAATGCAAAAGGAACACTACTCAATTTGTTCTATGAAGCCACAATTACGCTTATATCTAAACCACACAAAGACCCAACAAAGAAAGAGAACTTCAGACCAATTTCCCTTATGAATATCGATGCAAAAATACTCAATAAAATTCTTGAAAACCAAATCCCAGAACACATCAAAAAAGTCATTCACCACGATCAAGTAGGCTTCATCCCAGGGATGCAATGTTGGTTCAATACACAAAAATCCATTAACGTATATCCACTATATAAACAAACTCAAAGAAAAAATCACATGATCATCTCCTTAGATGCAGAAAAGCATTTGACAAAATACAACACCCCTTCATGTTAAAAGTATTGGACAGATCAGGAATTCAAGGCCCATACCTAACTATAATAAAAGCAATTTACTGCAAACCAACAGCCAATATCAAATTAAATGGAGACATACTTGAAGCAAACCCACTAAAATCTTAGACAAGGATGCCTACACTCCCCATATTTATTCAATACAGTATTTGAAGTGCTATCTAGAACAATAAGACAACAAGAAGTGATTAAGAGGATAAAAATTGACAAAGAAGAAATAAAGATACCACTATTTGCAGATGATATAATAGGTGACCCCAAAAATTCTACCAGAGAACTTCTCCAGCTGATAAACAACTTCAGCAAAGTGGCCTGATATAAAACTAATGTAAATAAATCAGTAGCCTTCCTTTATACAAATGAAAAAAAGGCTGAGAAAAAAATAAGAGAAACAACACCCTTCACAATAGCCACAAATAATATAAAATATCTTGGAGTAACCCTAACCAAACAAGTAAAAGACCTATATGACAATACTTCATATCTTTCAAGAAAGAAACCAAAGAAGATCTCAGAAAATGGAGAGATCTCCCATGCTCATGGGCTGGCAGAATTAAAAATGGCCATCCTTCCAAAGGCAATCTACAGATTCAGTGCCCATCAAATCCAAACACAATTCTTCAAAGACATAGGAAGAGCAATTCTCAAATTCAACTGGAAAGAGAAAAATTCCAGAATATCGAAAACAATTCTTAACAATAAAAGAACTGCTGGAGGAATCAACATCCATGCTCTCAAGATTTACTACAAAACAATAGTGATAAAAATTGCTCTCTGTACCAGTATTGGTAGAGACAGACACATTGATCAATGAAATAGAATTGAAGACCCAGAAATAAAACCATACACTTACAGACACTTGATCTTTGACAAAGAAGCCAAAAATATACAATGGAAAAAGAAAGCATCTTCAATAAATGGTGCTGGTCTAACTGGCTGTCTGTATGGAGAAAAATGAAAATAGACCCATATTTGTCACCTTGCACAAAGCTCAAGTCCAAGTGGATCAAGGACCTCAACATAAAACCAGATACACTGAATCTGACAGAAGAGAAAGCAAGAAAAAGCCTTGAATCCACTGGCACAGGGGGAAATATCCTAAACAGAACTCCAATGGCTCACACTCTAAGATCAAGAATTGGTAGATGGGACCTCATGAAACTGGAAAGATTCCATAAGGCAAAGGACATAGTCAATAGGACAAATCGGCAGATTTGGGGGAAAAAAATCTTCACTCACCCCATATCTGATAGAAGGCTAATATCCAAAATATATAAAGAACTCAAGAAGCTAACCACCAAAAAAACAAACAACCCAATCAAAAAGTGGGGTATAGAACTAAACTGAGAATTCACAACAGGGGAATCTCAAATGGCTGAGAAACACCTAAGGAAATGTTCAAAGTCCTTAGTCATCAAGGAAAAGCCAATCAAAATGACTCTAAGATTCCATCTTACACCAATCAGAATGGTTAAGATCAAAACCTCAGGTGACAACACATGTTGGTGAGGATGTGGATAAAGAGGACCACTCCTCCATTGCTGGTGGGTTTGCAAACTGGTACAACCACTCTGGAAATCAATCTGGATGTCCCTCAGAAAACTGGAAATAGATCTACCTGAAGATCCGGAAATACCACTCTTGGGAATATACCCAAAAGATGCCCCTCCATGCCACAGAGGAATGTGTTCCACTATGTTTGTGATAGCCAAAAGCTGGAAACAACCCAGATATCCAATGACAGAAAAATGGATACAAAAATGTGGTTTATTTATACAATGGAATACTACTCAACTATTAAGAACAAGGACATCTTGAGTTTTACAGGCAAATGGATGGAACTATAAAATATCATCCTGAGTGAGGTAATTCAGACCCAAAAGAAGAACATGCATGGTATGTACTCACTAATAAATGGACATTTGCCCCCTCCCCAAAAAAAGTACAGAATACTCAAGATACAGTCCTCAGAACTCAAAAAGGTCAACAAGCTGAATGGCCTAAGTGAGGACACCTCAGCCCCACTTGGGAGGGAGGAGAAAGCAATCACAAGTGGGGAAGGAGGGAGGGATCTGGGAGGAAAAGTGGATGGAGGTTGGGAGGAAGAGGGAAGCATGAGCTGGTATTGGGTTAGGGAAAATGACTGAAGCCCTGAGGGCCAGCAGAAAGAATGGAAACAGGCAACTTCTGGAGGTAGGAGGTTGTGGGAACTCTCCAGAATGCACCAGAGACCTGGGAGGTGAGAGACTCTCAGGATTTGAAGGGAGGGACCTTAGATAAATGCCTGACAGTAGGGAGAGGGAACTTATAGAGCCCACTTTCAGCAGGAAGACAGGGCATCAAGTGAGGGATGGGGTTGCCATCCCACAGTCAAAACTCTGACCCATAATTGTTCCTGTCTGAAAGAACTGCAGGGAAGGAAATGGAGAGGAGCTTGAGGAAAAGAAGGTCCAGTGACAGGCCCAAAGTGGGATCCAGCTCATGGGGAGGTCCTAAGGCCTGACACTATTACTGAGGCCATGGTGTGCTCACAAAAAGGGACCTATCATGACTGCCCTCCAGAAGACCCAACAAGCAGCTCAAAGAGTCAGATGCAGACATTTGCACCCAACCAATGGACAAAAGCTGCTGCCCCCTGTGGTTGAATTAGGGAAAAGCTGGAAGAAGATGAGCAGGAGGGCGACTCTGTAGGAGGACCAGCAGTCTCAATTAACTTGGAGCCCTGAAATCTCTCAAACACTGGACCACCAACCAGGCAACACACACCAGCTGATATGAGGCCCCCAACACATATACAGCAGAGGACTGCCAAGTCTGAGTTCAGTCAGAGAAGATGCACCTAACCCTTAAGAGACTGGAGGCCCCAGGGAGTTTAGAGGTATGGTTGGGTGGGGGCTGGGAGATGAGGACATCATGGAGATAAGGGGGTGGGGAGGAGGTATGGGATGTGGAACAGTAGGAGGGTGGACAGGGGAGAGGGAGGAATAAAATTTGAAGTGTAAATAAATAAATAAATAAAATATTAAATAAAAAAATAACTGCAAAGCTGGCAAAATTCATGATGTCTTGGTTTTTAGTAGCTGAATAGCATTCCATTTTGTAGATGTACATTTTTGACCTTCATGTGGGTCCTGAACAACTGGAACGGTGGCTATCTCAAAAGCTGTTCTCTGTTCGTGGGATATGTTCTGCTAGCTGGGATGCCTTGTCTGGCCTCAGTGGAAGAGGAAACACCCAGCACTGCAGAGACTTGAAGTGCCAGAATGGGGGAAATACTCAGGAGTGCCCCTACCCGCTCAGAGGAGAAGAGGAGGGGGATGGGGGAAGGACTGTGGGAGGGAGTTACTGAGAGGGGGCAGTGAGCAGGATGTGAGGTGAATAAGTAAAAGGAAAATTAAACTAAATTTTAAATAAATAAATAAATAAATAAATAAACAAACAAACCTCAAAGCCCACCTCCACAATGGCACACTGTCTCCAACAAGGCCACACCTGCTCTAACAAGGCCACATGTCCTAACAGTGCCACTCCCTATGAGCCAAGCATTCAAACACATGAGGCTATGGGTGCTGTTCCTGTTCAAACCACCACAGATGGAAACCTTCACAGAAATCCACAACTGATCAAAACACAGAGAATTCACTGCAAGATGCCCAGCTACAACTGATACATCTAAAGACCCAGGAAACATCACAAAAGGAGTTGAAAGTAAAAGCTGGAGGATCAGGACATCTACGGTGAGAAAGTATCTCCTATATAGGACAGAGAACCCTAAATACGACCTGCATAGTGGCAACATCCACTGTTATTTCAGAGTGGATGGGGGAAATCTCATAAGACCTTACTCCTAGATGATTAATGACTGCTAAAAGGAAAAAAAGAAAAGCCGGTATTTTGTAGGGATAAGCCCCCATAGGTTTTCTAATCTCAAGTAGTCAGCCCTAAACACGTATGTACTACCAATGCTAAGTATATTTAGCAGGTTGTATTTATATATACATATGTACAAATATATGTAATAACAGTAATTAAGGAAGAAGTCATAAAAATTCTAATAAAATTGTGTATGAACTTAGTCTATTTTTAAAGAATACTTCATAAAGCAGCATCCAGTTTTGGCTTCCAGTTTATACAAAGTTGTAACGGCTTAAGACCTGTATAAGCCCAAGCCAGACAAAAATCTCAGCACAGAGTCAGAAAGTAGTCACCCAGTCCAACTGAGAAGTATTAGTAACTGACAGCTGCTGAGAAATCATTTTCTTTAGTGTGTACCCTCTGAAAGGTGAACATGTTCCAGCGAATGGCCACCCACTCAAAAGTATATAGGCAGCCCTAGCTGAACTAAGTGAGTTTTAAAAAGATTGAGGACACAATGTTGAGAGGGTATAAAATCAGGGGGTGATCTGGGAGGGGTTGGGGGAAGGAGTGAATATGATCAAAATACAACATGTTTTTCTTAACTACATAATCCTCAAATAGTTAATAAAATATTTGTAAAAGAAGAAAATAAAAACTGGCTATGCTTTTCTAAGTCTTGCCTCCTCTGCTCGTTCCTTCTTTCCTTCCTTCAAATTTCCAACAAAGCAGGTCAATCCGATAAAAAAGAAGGTTGTAAAATGAACTACAGTCTGAAAGTTGTTGGTTTGTTTATATTTATTTTTTAAGAGAGGGTTTTCTACAATATAGATTGGCCTCAAACTACGTAACAGAGGCCATGAACTCTGTCTTCTTACTTCTTCCTTCCCCAAGTGCTTGGATTGCATATAGCACCATGCCCTGGTCTTAAGCTTTAATATTAAGTTGGATGAGGCTTTTTTTTTAACTTTGAGTGAAATGATAACAAAGACTATATAGAGAACTTGCCTGGGATTTCATCCACCAGGAAGTAAAATAAACAAGCACAGCAGTGCAGGTTTACAGAGGGTGGAAACAAAGTATCTGTTTACAGTGCATCTGTTGTCTGTGTGTGGGGAAAAATAAGATAAAAGCTTGTGTGTTAGCACGAAGTCACTTTCTGGAATCAGCCCACAGCTGCAGACATGAATCTCAGTGCTTACTTGAGGGATGTTTTGAAATCTTGTGATTATTCCGTAAGTTTCTCTTCTCCTGAAGAGATGGCATCATCGTGTTTAAATAATGTGTTTAGTATGAAATGTAAACATATCAAACTCACTATGAGGTGAGGCAGATGGCTACAACATTCTGAAATTCTCGGAAAAATATATTTCCTGACGGAATAGAGGGCAACAGAACGCTCATGATTTATACCAGTAGTTTTCTGTTAGATGACTAAGGGGTCCTTTTAGTTTTAAAAACCTCTCAGATCCAAATCAATTATGTATTCAAATAATGTAGAAATTATGTTCAATGTTTTGTGAACATTTGAGGATTAAGTAGCTTATTTTAATTTTATTTATTAGTACATATCAATTATACATAATAATGTGTTTCACTAATATTCTCATATATGATTATAATATATTTTGATCATGCTCACCTCAATTCCCCCTCTCTTGTCCAAACTTTGTTCCTGATCTTACAACTTGCTTTTTCAACTTTAATTTTGAACTCTAGAAAGCTCAAGAGAATTTCATTTTCTACATGTACATACATAGAAACAAAATTGTAGGTTATAGGCACACTTTCACAAGACCTTTCAAGTGGCTTCCCTTCAGAAAATACCATATTTCAATCAATAGAGTTACTATTGCTATGATGAAACTGCATGACCCAAAGCAAGATGAGAAGGAAAGGGTTCATTTGGCTTACACTTCAACATCATACACCATTGGTGAAGGAAGTAGAGACAGGAATTCAAACAGGGCAGGAAACTGGAGCCAGGGGCTGACAAGAGGCCATAGAGGAATGGTGCCTTGTTACTCACGGCTTGCTCAACCTGCTCATGACCACCAACCCATAGATGGCACCATCCACAATGGACTGGACCTTACCCCCATCAATCACTAAGAAAATAATCTACATGTTTGCCTAAAGCCCCATCTTATAGAGGAATGCTCTCAACTGAGGCTGTCATCTCTCAAATGACCCTAGCTTGTGTCAAGTTGACATAAAACTAGCCAACACAGGTTCTTCCCTCCATCCACAAAGGCTTCATGGGGCTGGTCATGTTTTTAATATCAGACTTATATGTTTCCTTTTTAGAACTTGCTTTGTTTTTTAATTTTTTCCTCTTGAACTGGGCCTCTTTTTCCTATTTAATTTGAAAGATTTGTTTTTTAATCTGGATTTTTCTTCCAAGATTATATGACTTAACTTTTAACTTTTTTTCGATTTTTCATTTTTTTGTTTCTTTGTTTTTTGTTTTTTCAAGACCGGGTTTCTCTGTGTAGCTCTGGCTGTCCTGGAACTCACTCTGTAGACCAGGCTGGCCTCGAACTCAGAAATCCGCCTGCCTCTGCCTCCCAAGTGCTGGGATTAAAGGCATGTGCCACCACCGCCTGGCAGCTTTTAATTTTTTAATGGTATTTTTTGATGTACAAAAGTTTTTAATTTTAAAAAGTAGTCAAGTTGGCCGACATTTTTTCCTTTGTGATTTTACTGTGTTGTCTACAAAACTCTTTCCCTGTTCTTCAATCATAAAGATAATCTCCTATTAATATTTTCAAAATCTTTAAAGTTTGAATTTTCATACTTAGGTCTTTAAACATTTTTTCATGGTATAGAATAAACTAGAAGCTCATTACCTATATTCTTACTGCTAGGAAATGGTTCTACAATAATTTTCTGAGAAATACATTTGTTGCAATCAGGGTGTACACTATCCTAAGTTACTTTATACTGTCTGAAACAGTAGTTTTTCAGACTCTGCATTGCCCTGTACAGACTCCATTTCACAAGCAGCATTTCACTCCATATTTAGTGCAAATGTAAGAGGAAAGTGACTGTACTTTGGTGGGCATGTGCACAGCACCATCTGTCCAGTCCCACCCACAGAGCACAAGCTGATGAACAGCTCATTCTTAAAACAGAAATGGTGCAACCATATAAATTAATTAAAGTAAATCGGAACTATAGAAGTGTATGGATTATCATACCAAAAAAGAACAAGCTCAAGAACATGTCAGACATACATGACTGGTGAGAGAATATAAGTGCCTCTCTAGACCCCATAAGGAAGGGGACACAACACGGGTATTGATCCCACAAATCTGTCACCTAACTACCCAAGTGTGTATCCAGAAATAAACAAATAGACATTTCTGACTGCCCCTGATACTTCATCTCAGCTCCATTCCCACAGTTGACATGGACTACTTGAATTGCTATCTGTCCATCTACCTGTTCATCTGTCTAGACCCATTCAGCCCTTCTTCGCCTCTATACCTTCCACTATACCTCACTTCTGCAGCTCAACACTGGCCCTGCAGCCTGACTCCACAGCAGCATCTGCAACATCAATTTGTTACCCCATAGACTGATTTCTATCTCTATCTGCTTCTGCCTCTCAAGTCTCCTTGAAACTCCTTTAAATTCTGCTGTGGCCTTCTTTAGCCTTACAAGCCATTCTTTAATGAATGTAAAGAAATAATACTTACTGTGTGATATGTAATTTGAACTTTGATCTGAGAGTTAATATTAGTGAATAAATTTGTGACAAAAGAACTTGCATTTGCCTCAGTCAGATCTATCAAGGAGTATAGGAGTCTCAGCCTATTGTTGCCAATAAAATTGCCATACCTTGTGAATTTATTATTACTCAATAAATTCTGACATGGAAAGTTATCTGTTTCTGACATAGCACACTCATAAGATCATTCATTAATCCTTTATATTAGGCAGAGAAATGCATTGCCATTGTTCTTACTACAAACTATCTTGGCCATTCTTGTCATTTTGTTCTAATATATGCTGGCCTTGTGTTTCAGAGGCATGCTCCAAGGTCTTCTCTACTTAGAGCTAAAAAGCAAGTCTAAACCCTTGGGTGTGTTCTCTGACTTGAGCCCTTAGAATCCCTTACCAGGTCCTTTCCTCCAGAGGAATACTGTACCCTACCCATATATGGTAGGGATTGAGATGACACTAATGATGGAGTCACCAAAATCAAAACTGCATTTTTCATGTCACCTCCTATCCCAAATCCCCTACTCCAAAGGCAGTTTTATTAAAGTATGTTCAATGTTCCCACCACAAATTTGGTCTAGTCAAATAATGGAATGTTTGTCTTGCCAGAAGAAAAGAGTAAAGGAATGGACAAATAGAAGAAAAGAAATATTTTTAAGTGTGGAAAGGATTCATGCTGCTAATTTTTTTATTAAAAACATGTTCCAGATGGATCAACTGGTGGCCAGCATGTAGAAGAATGCAAATCCATCCATTCTTATCTCGTTGTACAAAGCTCAAGTCTAAGTGAATCAAGGACCTCCACATAAAACCAGATACACTGAAACTAATAGAAGAGAAAGGGGGGAAACCCTCAAACACATGGGCACGGGAAAAGTTCCTGAACAGAACATAAATAGCTTATGCTCTGAGATCAACAGTAAACAAACAAGACCTCATAAAATTGTAAAGCTTCTGTAAGGCAAAGGATACTGTCAATAGGACAAAATGGCAACCAACAGATTGGGAAAAGATCTTTACCAATCTCATATCCAATAGAGGGCTCAATATCCAATATATACAAAGAACTCAAGAAGTTAAGCTCAAGAGAATCAAATAACCCTATTAAAAATGGGGTACAGAGCTAAACAAAGAATTTTCAACTGAGGAAACTCGAATGGCCAAGAAACACCTAAAGAAATGTTCAACATCCTTAGTCATCAGGAAAACAAAAACCAAAACAACCCTGAGATTCCACCTCACACCAGTCAGAATGACTAAGATCAAAACTCAGGTGACAGCAGATGCTGATGCTGATGTGGAGAAAGAGGAACACTCCTCCATTGCTGGTGAGACTGCAAGCTAGCACAACCACTCTGGAAATCAGTCTGGCGCTTCCTCAGAAAATTGGACATAGTGCTACCTGAGGACCCAGCTATACCTCTCCTGGGAATATACCCAGAAGATGCTCCAACATCTAACAAGGACATATGCTCCATTATATTCATTGCAGCCTTATTTATAATAGCCAGAAGCTGGAAAGAACCCAGATATCGTTCAAGAAAGTAATGGATACAGAAAATGTGGTACATTTGCACAATGGAGGAAAATTAAAATTTACTCAGCTATTGAAAACGATGACTTTTTGAAATTCTTAGGCAAATGAATGGAACTAGAAAATATCATCCAGAATGAGATAACCCAATCACAAAAGAACACACATGGTATGCACTCACTGATAAGTGGATATTAGCCCCAAAAGCTCAGAACACCCAAGATACAATTCACAGACCACATACAGCTCAAGAAGTAAGACCAAAGTGTGGATGCATCAGTCCTTCTTCGAAGGAGGAACAAAATGCTCACAAGAAGAAATATGGAGACAAAGTGTGCAGCTGAGACTGAAGGAAAGGCCATCCAGAGACTGTCCCTCTTGGGGATCCATCCCACATACAGTCATCAAACCCAGACACTATTGGGGGTGTCAAGAAGTATTTGCTGACAGGTGTCTGATATAGCTGTCTCCTGAGAGTCTTTGCCAGAGCCTGACAAATACAGGGGTGCATGCTCACAGCCAACCATTGGACTAAGCGTGGGGCTCCCAATGGAGTAGTTAGAGAAAGGACTGAAGGAGCTGAAGGGGTTTGTAATCCCATAAGAAGAACAACAATATTAACCAACCAGACTCCCCAGAGCTTCCAGGGACTAAACCACCAACCAAAGAATACACATGGAGGGACATCTGTCTCTGCCTCCTGAGATTAAATTTAGATTTAATCCTGAGATTTAAGTCATGGCCTACCACCACCCAGCTAATTTTTAATTTTTAACATAGTAAGAACACAATTGCTTAAAGTCTTCTATTTAAAATATATTAAATATGTACATTCATAGATTTGCCCTACCCAGTGGTTCACAGAGAACACTGCAGTTTTTGCAAAAAGTAATTGCTAGTGAACAATAGCTTTTTAAACACTGCCCCCTACTGTTCACAGTAAGCTTCCTCAGAAATGATAAGACACAGAAATAAAAAATAATCAAGCCCTTCCACTTTTGAAATCAATTTAGCATTTTTGTTCAGCACACTAGATTTCACAGACTAGGGCAGTTTCAACTACACAACTGTGGGTTTCAAAAAGTAAATCCCAGACATTCGAACATTACTCTCATCAGTAATACAGCCCACCCAAAGAGAGCAGGATCGGACTGACAGTACAGTAACAACACTGGGAAACATCAGGAAAGACAAGAATCTCTATGGTGACATGTGCAACCTTAGACTATTATAGTCAGTTTTGCTTTTTAAAATTTTAAAAAAAAGTGCGTGTCAGCACTTCTGGTGGCCAGTTTTCAGCCAACATGACACAAGCTAAGTCATATGGGAAGTGGGAACCCCAGTTGAGAAAATATCCTCCTCACCAGATTGGCCTCTGGGCAAGCCTCTGGTGCATTTTCTTGATGACTGAGGTGGGAGGGCCTATCTGGATGATGGACTACAAGATCTAAGACGAAATAAACCCTTTACTCTCCAGAATGTTCGTGGTGTTTCATTACAGCAATCAAACGCCTATGGGAGCACTTCAGAATAACTGTGGGAGCACTTCAGAATGACTGTCTGAATGAAGTATGGAAGGTGATGAATCTCTTAATACTGCATCAAGAAACCTAAGTGATTTATCACAGAGTCACTTACAAAACAACAGGTTTCATGATGTAATTTTCATATATTTATAAATTATGATCATATTTACTCATAGTACAATTTGTACTACCCCTTCCTGATGATACCTCTCTTCTTTCCAAACAGCCTCTCTTCTGCCTTCATACTGTTGTTAAAACTCTAGATCACTCACATGAGAGAAAACATGCAATATTTCTTTCTGAGTCTTATTTTGTTTAACATAATGATCTGTACTGTCATCCATTTTCCTCTGACATGATTTCTTTCTTCTTTATAGCTAATTAAAATTTAATTGTGCCTCTACACTACCTTTTCTTTCTCTGTTCATGTGTAATCTGTTCATAGTCAACCTGTGCTGATTTCAGAGCCCTGCTATCGTGACTAGCCCAGTAATAAGCACTATGAGATATCTCTAACTTACGCTGACTTTGATCCATTTTGGCATATACCCAGGAGTGGTATAGCTCTATCATGTTATTCCTAATTTAAATTTTTTCAGATACCATCTTCAGTGATTTCCATAGTAGCCACAAAAATTCATATTCTCACCAAAAGTATCTAAGAGTTGCCCTTGCCCCCTCATCCCCACCAAATGTCTTGCTGCTTGTTTTCTTTTTCTTTTTTTTATTGGATATTTTATTTACATTTCAGATGTTATCCTCTTACCCCATTCCCCCCACCCTGCCCACAAATCCCCTATTCCATTCCCCCTCCTCCTGCTTCTATGAGGATATTCCCCCACCTACACCCCCACTCCCATCTCCCCACCCTTGAATTCCCCCACACTGGACGTCCAGCCTTCATGGGACCAAGGATCTCCTCTCCCACCTATGCCCGACAGGGCCATCCTCACCTACATATACAGCTGGAGCCATGGGTCCCTCCCTCCCTAAGTGCTCCTGGGCTGGTGGTTTAGACCCTGGGAGCTCTGGTTGGTTGGTATTATTGCTCTCCTCATTGGGCCGCAAACACTTTCAGCTCCTTCAGTCTTCTCTCTAACTCCTACATTGGGAACCCCTTGATCAGTTCAATCGTTAACTGTGAGCATCCGCCTCTGAATATGTCAGGCTCTGGAAGACCTCTAAGGACACAGCTATATCAGGCTCCTATCAGCATGCACTTCCTGATATTCACATCAGCGTCTACCTTTGGTGACTGCACATGGGATGGATACTCAGGTGGAATGGTCTCCAGATGGCACCTTCTTCAGTTTCTGTCCCATGCTTTGTCTCCATATTTGCTCCCTTGAGTATTTTGTTACTCTTTCTAAGAATAATAGCCGTTCTTACTGAGGGACTCAGAATCTCAATGTAAGTTTGATTTTCTTTTTTTTTTTTTTTGTGGTGGTTAGGAATATTTAACATTTTTAATGTAAGAAACTTGGATTTTAAAGCTAT
This sequence comes from Grammomys surdaster, assembly GCF_004785775.1. Lineage (NCBI taxonomy): Eukaryota > Metazoa > Chordata > Mammalia > Rodentia > Muridae > Grammomys > Grammomys surdaster. The sequence continues at coordinate 3,780,663 of NW_021620638.1, read as the reverse complement.
TTACTATTAAATAGTTGTATAACCTCATGTCCCTCAGCCATTCAGGACACTGTACAGATATTATTCTAAAGATTGTCAGGTGGTGGTGATGAAGAAAAATATAGAATGATGAGAGAGTTGTGTTTTCCTCCATGCTGCCTATCCCCAGTCCTCTTGAGTCCCCCTCTCCCTACCTCTAAAACCATGGTATCCACACAGTTTCCTTTTAGCTGACAAATATGAGGTCAGATGGTTTTTCTCTACAGCCTTTTCTTCACTAAATCACACAGCTTGAAGCCATTATGGTGGCACACACTTGTAAGCCTAGCACTCAGGAAATGGGGACAAGTGGGTCAGGAATTCAAGATCATCTTCAGCTACACCATAGAAGCTTCAAGGCCAGCATGGACTATGTGAAACTCTGGGTCAAAAAACAAACTACAGAATTTGAGAAGGATTCCACATAATAACTGAAGAAAACACTTTGATCCTACCTATAGTTAGATATAAATGTGAATTTCCCCATTCAAGAAAGAAGTACAAATATCCAATAAAGCTATGAAAATGTTCAATTTAGGTCAAAGGTCCTTAATAGATCCATTGAGCAGTCTCTGAGGCGTGGAAAGAAGTGATGGGTTTCCTACTGAAGGGCGGTGTGGGGTTGAAGTACCTGTGATGGAGCAGTAGATATGATGTGAGGAGGAAGGGCGGTGTGGGATGAAGTACCTGTGATGGAGCAGTAGATATGATATGAGGAGGAAGGGCGGTGTGGGGATGAAGTACCTGTGATGGAGCAGTAGATATGATAT
>NW_021620638.1:3764112-3779865 GCF_004785775.1 Grammomys surdaster | reverse complement strand
GATGAAGTACCTGTGATGGAGCAGTAGATATGATATGAGGAGGAAGGTGGTGTGGGGATGAAGTACCTGTGATGGAGCAGTAGACGATCTGAGGAGCAATCTTATCTACATCTTCATATCCTAGGCCCAGCTCAGAAAGTTTCCCAGGAACGTAGTTTTCCACAAACACATCACAAATGGCTGCAAGCTGAAGAAAGGTAAAAATTAATCAGATTTTTTGAGGGACTTCCAAGCCTTTAACAACTCTTCCCTCATAGTAGGATTTTAATTTCAATTTCAATTCTCACATTGTAAAAATCTAGAACAAAAATCTCAGGATAAATTAAGTATGTTTACACATATATAAAAGATCTGATCAGCTACTTGAACTGCTACTGTCAAGAAAACAATGGTTATAATATGTTTGTAAATGTAAAATATTAAATAGATTTTGTATTCTGAAATGTAAGAAACATTTGCTGAACATGGTCTGTCCAAATATATTCTCAGAAGAATAAATAAAAACAAAATGTAAGTAAAATAATATAAAATACAATAAAATAATATAAAATACAATAACATAATATAAAATTCATACAAAAAACTTGAAATTGTCACCCAAAAACCCTAAGTACAATATCATTATAGTTTATTATTCTGTAATATTTCTAATGACAACCATGTTTAATACATTAGAACTTTATTCTGAAATGCCTTCTACTTTCAAATGCTTTTTCCAAAGAATTCTATGTTTCTGAATTAAACTGTATTTTGTTTTGATTTTCAGGAACTGAAGGGATGCATCTTAGCAGGCATCTCAAGGAGAGAACCTGTCATTCATTGAAGCTCTAGAGATAAAAACACCATTCGAGTGGGTGACCTCCCTGGAGACACTACTCCAGACCAGGGACTTATTTACTCCACATTTTAGAGGCCCGAGGGCAAAACACAAGCATCAGCTGAGGTGAGTGGGGACTTCATAAAAAACAAGCATCACAATGTATGAAGTATACTCAAGAAGGATCAATCAAGAAGAATAGGTTGTGAAATAGGAAGATGGAAAGTAGGACTTGATTACACAAATAAGAACAACTGCAGTTCCATGAGAACTACCTTACTTTCTTTTGAGGACAGATACTCCTGTGACCCAACCACCTTCCATCTTCCATTTCCACTATATTCTACCTCTTTCATGTTCCACTATCTCCCAATATTGCTGTACTGAGGTCTAAGTTTCCAAAGCAGGAACCTTTGGGACCAAACTCAACCCATATCCAAATAATAGCAAATAAACATGGAGAAGATGCAGGTGTGCAACTGAAATGTCACACTATACAGGTATCCTTTCCAAATCCCAGGTGAAGTTGATAAGCCTCTCATATGAGCGAGCTATACAGCATACTCCAGGTATATTATTCTAATGCTATGAATAAACACTCTCAACAAAATCAACCTAGTGGAAGAAATGGTTTATTTGTCTTACACGTCCAGATACAGTCTATCATATCATTAAGGAAAGTAGAGCAGGAACTCGAGAAGGAAATCAAGCAGAAACCAAGGAGGAAAGATGCTGTAACTTTAATTTTTAAAAGTCTATTTTTAGTGATGGTTCTCAAACATTTTAAATTCCCTTCTAGCCTACCATCCAACAGAGGTAGTGGAAAAGAAAGGATACAGGGGAAGTGGAACTGTTTAGAAATGGTTCTTTGGAGAAATCTCTTCTGCATTCTCAGGAAACCAGCAATTCAGTTCACGAGTCAGCACCTGCAGCTCAATCCACTCGCAAACACTTCCTGGTTATAAGAGTAGTCCAGTTTGGTAATGTTGCGATAGCATCAGTGGTGGCATGACTTAGCAGGGACAGCCAGGCCTCAGCCAAATGGCACAAGTCAGCTGAGGGGATTCAGACCAGCAGGAACAGAAGTTCTCAGCTGTGCCTCTCTCAATGAAGTGAAGATCAGCAAAGACTCGAAGCCAACAAGCATTGCATAGCTAGCTCTACCAGCAAGCCCCTCTCACAGTTGAGTCTTATTCATTCTCCCTCTGCCTCAGCACATGTCTTGCCTCAGCATGTAAGTCTGTCTCAGCTGATGTCACTCTGCCAATTGGCCTGAGTCTGAAGAAGCAGCAAGAAGCCACAGCACACCACCAGTTTTTTTGGAGTGTTTCTTTCTATGGAGTCCCGACAATTGGGGCTTAACTACACAATATAAGGTGGACCAATACATGCGTGTTGTTAGCAAAGAATTCTTTCAACTGTGTCTACTTCAGTGAAGTGTTCCTTTATGAATCTGCCTTAGTGAAATATCCTTTCAAACATCCTTTCACCAGTGTCTGGTTGAGCTAAACATTGCTTTATATGTCTGCTTTATCCAAACACCATCCAACAGGACTGACTTTCCAAAGAACCCTAAGTTTCCACTTCAAGATGCTTCCTGACTTACTTTCTGAATCATGCCCAGATAACTTTCTTATACAGCCCAGACTCACATGCCTGGGGGTGCCACTCACAGTGGGAAAGGCCGTCTCACATCAACTGTCAAATCAATTTCTCATAGACATGGCAAGAGGCCAATCTGATCTGGGCAATTCCTCAATTGGGGTTCTCTCTTCCTAGATGACTCTAGGTTGTGTTGAGTTGACAACAAATACCAAGCACCACACTAGATGAGCCTCAATATAAGAGCATTTATTAATGTTGATGATCCTAACAAATATTTTATAGGAGAATGAAGCAGAAATGTTGCTATTAAATACAATACACACTTTAGTTACATCTTAATTTTTTCTACAAATTTTGTTGATCAACTTTTTAAAAATCATTCCTGCAGGTACTATAGAAAAAATACTATATCAAATATATATATATATGCATATATATATGTATATATACATATATATGTATATATGTGTGTGTGTATGTGTGTGTATACATATATATATATATATCAAGCATATATATGTACATACATGTATATATGTATACTTGATATAGTACTGACATAGTACTACCACATATGTATGTGTGCATGTGTGTGTGTGTGTGCGTGTGTGTGTGCATGTGTGTGTGTGTGGTTATATTGATAATGTCTATTGCATTTGTACTACATAATAACTGATATAATGTTTTAACTATGTAAATACCATTAAACAATTTTGTGTTTAAAGCCTTATGTGGGGAGCAAAGAGATGAGTCAGTGATTAAGAGCACTCAGCTGCACTTCTACAAGTCCCAAGTTCAGTTGCCAGCATCCACATGCAAGCTACAGTACCAGGGAAATGCAAGACTTTTTCTGGCATATAAGGCAGCTCATGTATGTGGTAGACAAACAAACAGGCAGGCAAGACACCAATATATATAAAACAATAGACGATAATCATTATTTTTTTAAATTTATGAAAAAATCCCCCCAAAATATCCAACAACTTGAGTTTGATCCCCAGAGCCTACATAGTAGGAGACAACTGACTCTCACAAGTGATTTTTAATATCCATATTTGTTCTGTGGCATTAACATGCCCAAATACACATAAACACACAACTATTAAATGGAATAAGCAAAAGTGTTTGACCATGTTTTCTATTGAAGTGATTTTTCTCTTACATACATCCTGACCAGTTTTCCCTTGCTCAAATCCTCCCAGTTCCTCCCCACATCTCTTCTTCAGATACACACTCCTTCTCTTTTCCTTCAGAAAAGAGCATGCCTTCAAGACACAACAACCAAACAGAACAAAACAAGATGCATTCCTGTTTGATTCTGATCTAGGTCTCTGGGCTATCACGTCTCTGGGTTCTGGCCATTCAGGCATTGCCCCCAGCACATCTTTCAAGCAGGACAGATAATAATAGGTCAAGAGTTTTGTCACTGAGTTGGTGTCAGGTTCTCTTTCCATAGCCTGCAGAGTAAAGTATGAGGGTAAAGGCCCCATGCAGGCATTATCTAGGCCTCTCCATATTCAATGAGCTGTGTAAATGGTGTCCTCAGTAGTGGGGTTCAACTGTCAGAGTTTTGGAGAGCAGCTCTGTCCACGTATTACCTTGGGTTGTTGAGGACTGTCTTAATTAGGGGTTTCCATTGCTGTGAAGAGACACCATGACTACAGCAACTCTTATGAAGGAAAAGATTTAATTGGGGCTGGCTTATAGGTTCAGGGGTTCAGTCCATTATCATCAAGGTGGGAGCATGGCAGCTTCTAGGAAGGAATGGCACAAAAGGAGCTGAAAGTTCCGAATCTTGTTCTGAAGGCAAACAGAAGACCAACTCCTAAGGCAGATAAAAGTAGGGCCTCAAAGGCCACCCCCACAGTGACACACTTCATCCAACAAGGCCACACCTACTCCAACAGGCCATTCTTTTTTTTTTTTGTATCTGATTTATTTTTGTCTTTAATTTTATTGGATATTTACTTTATTTCCATTTCAAATGCCATCCCCTTTTTCAGTTTCCCCTTCCAAAACCCCCATGCCATCCCCACTCATCCTGCTGCTATGAGGGTATTCCTCTACCCACTCACCCACTCCCACCTCCACACCCTGGCATTCTCCTACACTGGGGCATCGAGCCTTCACAGAACCAAAGGCCTCTCCTTCCATTGATGCCCAACAAGGTCATCCTCAGCTACATATGTGGATAAACCCATGGGGTGCTCAATGTGTACACTTTGGTTGGTGGTTTAGTCCTTGGGAGCCCTGGAAAGTCAGGTTGGTTGTTATCGGTGTTCTTCCTATGGGGTTGCAAACCCATTCAGCTTCTTCAGTCCTTTCTCCAACACCTCCATTGGGGACCCCGTGCTCAGTCCAATGCTGTGAGCATCCACCTCTGTATTTGTCAGGCTCTGGCAGAGCCTCTCAGGAGACAGCTATATCAGACACCTGTCAGAAAAAAACTTCTTGGCGTTCCCAATAGTGTCTGGGTTGGATGACTATATATGGGATGGATGGCCTTTCCTTTAGTCTCAGCTCCACACTTTGTTTCCATATTTCCTCCTGTGAGTATTTTGTTACCCCTTCTAAGAAGGACTCAAGCATCCACACTTTGGTCTTCCCTCTTCTTGAGCTTCATGAGGTCTGTGAATTGTACCTTGGATATTCTGAGCTTTTGGGGCTAATATCCACTTATCAGTGAGTGCATACCATGTGTGTTCTTTTGTGACTCGGTTACCTCACTCAGGATATTTTCTAGTTCCATCCATTTGCCTAAGAATTTCATGAAATCATTGTTTTTAATAGCTGAGTAATACTCCATTGGGTAAATGTACCACATTTTCTGTATCCATTACTTTCTTGAAGGATATCTGGGTTCTTTCCAGCTTCTGGCTATTATAAATAAGGCTGTTATGAATATAGTGGAGCATATGTCCTTGTTAGAAGTTAGAACATCTTCTGGGTATATGTCCATGAGAGGTATAGCTGGATCCTCAGGTAGTACTATGTCCAATGTTCTGAGGAAGCACCAGACTGATTTCCAGAGTGGTTGTACCAACTTGCAGTCTCACCAGCAATGGGGGAGTGTTCCTCTTTCTCCACATCAGCATCAGCATCTGCTGTCACCTGAGTTTTGATCTTAGTCATTCTGACTGGTGTGAGGTGGAATCTCAGGGTTGCTTTGGTTTTTATTTTACTGATGACTAAGGATGTTGAACATTTCTTTAGGTGTTTCTTGGCCATTCGAGTTTCCTCAGTTGAAAATTCTTTGTTTAGCTCTGTGCCCCAATTTTTAATAGGGTTATTTGATTCTCTGGAGTCTAATTTCTTGAATTCTTTGAATACCTTGGATATTAGCCCTCTATCAGATGTAGGGTTGGTGAAGATCTTTTCCCAATCTGTTGTTTGCTGATTTGTCCTATTGACAGTGTCCTTTGCCTTACAGAAGCTTTGCAAGTTTATGAGGTCCCATTTGTCTACTGTTGATCTTAGAGCATGAGCCATTGGGGTTCTGCTCAGGAACTTTTCCCCTGTGCCCATGTGTTCGAGTCTCTTCCCCCCACCCCCTTTCTCTTCTATTAGTTTCAGTGTATCTGGTTTTATGTGGAGGTCTTTGATCCACTTGGACATTTCAGCTTTGTACAGGAGATAAGAATGGATCAATTTGCATTCTTCAACATGTTGACCGACAGTTGAACCAGTACCATTTGTTGAAAATGCTGTCTTTTTTCCACTGGATGGTTTTAGCTCCTTTGTCAAACATCAGGAGACCATAGGTGTGTGGGTTCATTTCTGTGTCTTCAATTCTATTCCATTGATCTACCTGCCTTTCTCTGTACCAATACCATACCATTTTTATCACTATTGCTCTGCAATACAGCTTGAGGTCAGGTATACTGATTCTCCCAGAAGTTCTTTTATTGTTGAGAATATTTTTCACTATCCTGGGTTTTGTGTTGTTCCAAATAAATTTGAGAATTGCTCTTTCTAACTCTATGAAGAATTGAGTTGTAATTTTGATGGGGGATGGCACTGAATCTTCAGATTGCTTTCGCCAACATGGCCATTTTTACTATATTAATTCTGCCAATCCATGAGCATGGGAGATCTTTCTATCTTTTGAGGTCTTCTTCGATTTTTTTTCTTCAGAGACTTGAAGTTCTTTTTGTATAGATCTTTCACTTGTTTGGTTAGAGTCACACCAAGATATTTTATATTATTTGTGACTATTGTGAAGAGTATCACTTCCCTAATTTCTTTCTCAGACAGTTTATGCTTTGAATAGAGGAAGGCTACTGATTTGAGTTAACTTTAGATCCAGCCACTTTGTTGAAGTTGTTTATCAGGTTTAGAAGTTCTATGGTGGAATTTTGGGGTCACTTAAGTGTACTATCATATCATCTGCAAATAGTGACATTTTGACTTCTTCCTTTCCAATTTGTATCCTTTGGCCTCCTTTTGTTGTCTAATTGCTCTGACTAAGACTTTGAATACTATATTGAATAGGTAGGAAGAGAGTGGGCAGCCTTGCCTGATCCCTGATTTTAGTAGGATTACTTCAAGTTTCTCTTCAGTTCGTTTGATGTTGGCTACTGGTTTGCTGTATATTGCTTTTACTATGTTTAGGCATGGGCCTTGAATTCTCTTTCCAAGACATTTACCATGATGGGGTGTGGAATTTTGTCAAATGCTTTCTCGCCATTTAATGAGATGATCATGTGGTTTTTTTTCTTGGAGTTTGTTTATATAGTGCATTATGTTGATACATTTCCATATATTGAACTACTCCTGCATCCCTAGGATGAAGCCTACTTGATCATGGTGAATGATTGTTTTGATGTGTTCTTGCATTTGTTTTTTGAGAATATTATTGAGTATTTTTGCATTGATATTCATAAGGGAGATTGGTCTGAAGTTCTCGTTCTTTATTGGGTCTTTGTGTGGTTTAGGTATGAGCGTAATTGTGGCTTCACAGAATGAATTAGGTGGTGTTCCTTCTGTATCTATTTTCTGGAACAGTTTATAGAGAATTGGTATTATATCTTCTTTGAAGGTCTGATAGAATTCTGCACTAAAACTATCTGGTCCTGGGCTTTTTTTAGTTGAGAGATTTTTAATGAATTCATTTATTGCTTTAGGGATTATGGGACTGTTTAGATGATTTATCTAATACTGATTTAACTTTGGTACATGGTATCTGTCTAGAAAATCACCCATTTCATCCAGATCTTCCAGTTTTGTTGACTATAGGCTTTGTAGTAGGATCTGATGATTTTTTGAATATCCTCAGTCTCTGTTGCTATGTCTCCCTTTTCATTTCTGATTTTGTTAGTTTGGATACTGTCTCTGTCCTCTCTGATTAGCCTGGCTAAGGGTTTATTTACCTTGTTGATTTTCTCAAAGAACCAGCTCCTGGTTATGTTGATTCTTTGAATAGTTCTTTTTGTTTCTACTTGGTTAATTCCATCCCTGAGTTTGATTATTTCGTGCCATCTTCAGTGTATTCACTTCTTTGTGTTGTAGAGCTTTAAGGTATGCTGTCAAGCTGCTAGTGTATGCTCTCTTCAGTATTTTTTTTGAGGTATTCAGAGCTATAAGTTTTCCTCTTAGCACTGCTTTTATTGTGTCCCATACGTTTTAGCTTGACGTGCCTTCATTTTCATTAAATTCTAAAAAGTCTTTAACTTCTTTATTTCTTCTTTGACCAAGTTATCATTGAGTAAAGTTGTTCAGCTTCCATGTGTATGTGGGCTTTCTGTTGTTTTTGTTGTTATTGAAGACCAGCCTTAGTCCGTTATGATCTGATAGGATGCATGGAATTATTTCAATCTTCTTGTATCTATTAAGGCCCATTCCTAGTAGTGCCACTCCCTAGGCCAAGGATATTCAAACTGCCACAGGGATCTCCATGGACACTCTTGGCCAACAACCCAACTGAATGCAACATAGTCCCACCACTTAGAAGCCTTGCCTGGCTACTGAAAGTATCCAGTTCAGAATCTAATTCCTCACTAGGATCACTCTCATGGATTCCAGAACTTTCAATTGCACTAAGTTTCCATACCAGCCCCCAAAAACCTTCCAATTCTAGTTGTCTTTCCCTGAATTCTCCTCCTCCATCCCTTACTCATCCCCACATAATCACCCGAACTCCTCCACCCTTTTCCCTTCTGTCCCCAGTCCATCCATATTTCCATTTCCCAGGGACAGCCATAAATCCTTTCTAGGGCTCTCCTCTTTACCTAACCTCCCTGGGTCTGTGGATTTTACCTTATCATCTACTTAACAGATAATATCCACTTATAAGTGAATACATACCACTTTTGTCTTTCTGGGTCTGGGTCACTTCACTTGGGATATCTGGTGGTTTGAATATGCTTGACCCAGGGATTGGCACTATTAGGTGTGGCCTTGTTGGATGAAGTGTGTCACCATGGGGGTGGGCTTTGAGACACTCTTTTACCTTCCTGAGGATTCAGTCTTCTCCTGTTTCCCTTTAGAATAAGAGATAGAACTCACATCGCCTCCAGCACCATGACTGCCTAGATGTTTCCATGCTTCCCACCACAATGATAATGAACTGAACCTCTGAACCTGTAAGCAAGTCCCAATTTAATGTTGTCCTTTATAAGAGTTGCTGTGGTCTTGGTGTCTCTTCACAGCAATGAAACCCTAAGTAAGACAAGGTAATTTTTTCTAATTGCATCCTTTTGCTTGCAAATTTCATGATGTCACTTTTTAAAATAGCTGAGTAATATTCCATTGTGTAGATGTACCACATTTTCTTTACTTATTCTTTGGTTGAGAGGCATCTAGGTTCTTTCCAGTTTCTTGCTATTATGAATAAAGCTGCTATGAATATAGCTGACCAAGTGTCCTTGTGATATTATGAAGCATTGTTTGAGTATATACCCAATAGTAGTATAGCTGGGTCTTGAGGTAGATCAATTCCCAACTTCCTGTGGAACTACTATACTGATTTCCATAGTGACTATACAAGTTTGCACTTCTACCAACAATGGAGGTGTGTTTTCCTTGCCAGCCTGAGCTTCACTTGTGTTATTGATCTTAGCCATTCTGACAGTTGTAAACTAAAATGTCAAATTAGTTTTGATTTGCATTTACCTAATGGCTAAGGATGTTGAATACTTCTTTAGGTGTTTCTCAACTGTGATGGCTATTCTTGGTTGTCAACTTGACTATATCTGGAATGAACTACATATCTTCACCTTGCTAGAATATTTCATTAGCATTGCAGCCTACTTCTTTGGGATTCCAGCATGTACAGAAGACCAACTGAGATACCCAGTTTTGTGGAACTGAGCAACTACTAGATTCTTGGGCTTTTCATTCATAGCTAGCCATTTTTTAATTAGTTTTACCACAGCCTGTTGGTCATTCCAACAAACTCCCTTTATAGATATAGATATATATTCCGTGTGTGTGTGTGTGTGTGTGTGTGTGTGTGTGTGTGTGTGCATGTGTGTGTATATACATAGAAAGAGAGAAAGAGACTGAGAGAGATTTCATAAGTTCTATGATTCTAGCGAACCCTGACTAATACATCACCCATTTGACATTCTTCTATTGAGAATTCTCCATTTTTAATTGGATTATTTGGTTTTTGATATCTAGTTTCTTGATGTATTTATATATTTTGGAGATCAGACCTCTATCAGATGTAGAGTTGGTAGAAAATCTTTTCCCATTCTGTAGGCTCTCCTTTTGTAAGACTTGTACGATCCCATTAGTCAACTGCTGCCTCTACTGGATAAATGGAGTCCTGTTCAGAGAGTCCTGTCTTACACTTAGATCTTGTAGGGGAATAAATAGGTTTTTAAAAAAAATAATCTTAAAAAGCTAAATACAATAATATACAGCTAGACACAATAATACATATTTGCAATACCAATATTCAGGAAGTTAAGATGAGGGATTACATATTTGAGCCAGCATGCTATACAGTAAAAGCGTTACCTCAAAAAATTGAAAATAAATTTCCAGATATATATTTGCAAAAATTCAGAGCAGCATTATTCAAATGGGCCAAAAGTGTCCATCCATAATCTAAGGTCCTCAGTTCTCAACTGCAATGAAGTTCTGATATATGCAATATCACACACAAAAAAACTTGAAAATATTATGCTCACGGATACCGTCAGACACAAAAATACAAATATTACATGTTCTCACTTGCATTGAGTTAACTAGTCAAATTCACAGGTTTGTGTGAAGTAGAAAGTAGACTAGAGATTATGAGGCTTAATGAAAAGAACTGAAGAGCCACTGCTTAACAAGCTCAAAGTTTCATTTTAGAAATGAGCAGTAGTGAGAGCTGTACAACCTCATGTATGTAACTAATGCCACTGAATTCAATAGAAATAAATGGTTTACATTAAAATGTTTAACACTTATATTTCACCACATTTTTAAAAACTTAAATGCTGGGTATGGTGGCACACACCTTTGATCTAAGCACTCATACAGCAGGGGCAGTCAGTTCTCTCTGAGTTTGAGGCCAGCCTATTCTACATAGAGAATTCCAGACCAGCCAGAGTTATTTGCCTTAACTCTGTCAACAAAGCAAAACATTAAGCCATACGGATATCTATATGTTTAGATTTCTGAAGATTCTAAATAAAACCTCAATTCACATGACAGATTCAAATACAAATAAACCATAAGATCACTGTTTCCATAAAATTCAGGCAAAACAACTATACACATAAAATTAAAAATAAATCTTTATAAATACTCTGAGGTAGAAACATGATAATGAACACTAGCAACTAAGTTGGAAGCACAGTACAAAAAAAAAAAAAAAGGTATTTAGGGGAAACAAATCTTCTAGTTTAAAAGAGTAATGATTTCCGGGGCTGGGGAAGCTTGCTCAGTCAGTAAAGTGTTTGCCTTTCATGACTGAAAACCTGAGTTAAACCTCAGAACCCAAAAGAAGAACTGAAAGTGATGGTGGCATATGCTTATAATCCCAACACTGCAGAAACAAAGACATGGTTTCTGTAGCTTGCTGGCCAGCCGGTCAGCCTAGCCTACTGGGCAAAATCCAACCCAGTAAGAGACACTATCCAAAAAAAAATATGGTGGACAGTGCCTGATGAATAATGCCTAAGTCTGTCCTCTGACCTCCAAACACAAGTCTGTGCACATGTGCACCCATACACATGTGCAACCACACACATGAACACATTCACATGCATATCCACACAATACAAGTAATAGCCACTGAAGAGATTTTAAAATAGGATCTGAAAATAAAGACATTGTAGGAAAAGATATCAAGCAATAATGAAGAACAATTTAGAAAAAAACTACACTGAGTATCAATTGAAAAAAATTACAAAGAAACAAAGTCCAATTTATCCTGGGGAAATTGGTTTGGTTTGAAGAATTACACAGTCAGAGAGCGAGAAAATTAACAGCAGACAGCAGGAGACACAGGCTATCTTCACCGAATGTTCAGTAGCATGCTATGGTGCTATAGAGAGGAGAAAAACAGAGGAAACCATAGCATAGGCACATATGGTGACTAGAACAGATAAGAGCAGCAGCAGAAAACTCTCATCATCTCAAAACTGACTGGAGCAGTTGTAGGTACCATTTTAAAAAGACCCTGTATCAAATGTTTAAAAATTAAAAATAAATAAATTTTAACTTACCCTTATAGAACCTGATGTTTTTTGCTAAATGCTCATTTTGTGAAACTGCCTTATAGATATTTGTTTATATCCATAGATAGTGACTGCTCTCAATCTCAATCAGAGATGCTTCATTTGCAATGGATAGCAGTCAATGGAGAGATAAGTAACTAGTCACAGTGTTAAGGATAAGAGAGAAGGGTTCATCTCTAGATAAGACATCTATATCAATCCCAACATTACCAAGGTGCTGGGAACATTGCAGAGGAGAAGGCAGAAAGAAAATAAGAGCCCAAGAATGGGGATGAAATTAAATTTTTTCAATCTAAAACAAAACAACAAAGAGTCTTGCTGAGCCTCCAGTTTGATGGCCCCAGACTTTCTGTGAACTGAACAATTTGGAAACTCAGAGCCACAGTCACCAGGGTATACATGGCCAGCAGAGTACCTCTAAATTACAGGGAAGTAAAACTGAACAGAATTCAATGATGCGGACACTGTTGAGAGCCAACATGTACAGAGGAACAAATACTACGATTTTGGGGGGGGTGGTAGTTGTAATGGTGGTTACAATGGATTGTGTTTAGTTTAGTTTAGTTGTTTAGTTTAGTTTAGTTTAGTTTAGTTTAGTTTAGTTTAGTTTAGTTTAGTTTAGTTTAGTTTAGTTTAGTTTAGTTTTGTGAGGCAGAGCCTCACAATGTTATACAGCGTGGAACTCTCTCCATACATACCAGACAGGCCTCAGTCTCAGAGATCTGCCTGCCTCTGCCTCCTGGATGCTGGGATTAAAGGAATCACCACCACACACAGCCTAAAACTAGTGTTTTAAGTGGCACAGGAGACATAAAGAAAGACTTCTCTGAGGAAACTATCAGGAAAGAATTTACAATCTGATTTCCACATGCAAAAGAGCCCCAAGAGCCCTGTGTTGCAGAGATCAGTGGTTCCCTCTCTCATTACCATACACACTATTACATGGAGCCAGCTAGAGACAGTGGGCTTTTCAACTTGGATTCCTGTGCCAACAATTCACTCCATAAGTATTCTCTTTTATTCTATTATTTACTTACTTGCTTATTTATTTACTCTTTTATTTACTTTCCCCTCCATATATGCCTCAGGGCAGTGTATTGGTGATAGGCTGGCTGGCTGGTTGGTTGGTTGGTTGGTTTGCTGGTTTATTGCTCAGTTACGACTTAGAACTATTATTTGTCTTTCTGCACCCTGGCTACTAGAAGGCATTCTTTACTGTGTTACGCAGTCACAACTTATATATGCCTCCCCAACTTATTCTTGCATCTTTTCTTCTTTCCCTCAACCTTATCCACCTATCTTTATACATCTTAATTGCAACCTTCCACAGCCTTAACAATTTTGAAAATCTGTGGATCTTAACATTATCTGAATTTTCCCCTCCTGACTACTTTATCACATCCTTTTATTCTTCTCCATGTAAATCTGATATTTAACCTTTATAATCACTCTATTTCCTTTCTACTCCTAATCTTATTACTAAATTGTGAGTATACCTACATATTGTCCTGGGTAATTTATCTTCAAATGTATTGAAATCAAAGGAGCCACTGTTGTGAATTGGCTAGTATGACAATTGCATGTGGTCACTCTCCCAGTTAATATCCTATTCTAGGAAAAACATAGAACTTACACTAGGCACTTTGAGCTCCAGGACTAAGAAATTATTTTCTGAACTACATATGCAACTCTACCTTGTCCAAGTTCCACTAGAACATTGCAAACACATCAACTTAAATAAAATAGCTGAAAAGTAATAAACCAAAGCAAAGAAATCCCAACATAGTAACATGAAACCCATGACAACACACCTCCACCAAAAATTAGTGTCTTAGCACTGTATAATATGACCCGCTGAGAGAGAATTAGATAAAATCACTAACAGAGAAAAGAATAATTATAAGTATGTTTGATGGCATAAAAAGATGTAAGAAATAAGGAAAGTGATACAGGATGTGGAAGGGGAATTCAAGGAAAAGATAAAAATCCTGAAGAAAAACAAACTTAAAATAAATGAAAAAATAGTAGGTCAAATACAAAAGAACCCATGGAAAGTCTCAGCAATAGAATGCAAACTGTATAAGGACAAATTGTATAAGCTTGAAGGCAAGGTGGAGGAACTGACAACCCATCAAGGATGAAGGTAAAATAATAAGAAAGTTCATGAGGGATTCCAAGATATACTCAGCACAAAAGACCAAATCTATGTATTGAAAAAGAATAAGCTAATTCTAAAGAAAAAGGAAAAATTAAGAACCATAATAAAATTCTCCCAATCTCCCATCTCTTTAGCAAAAGAGGTGCCAATCCAGATATACAATAGGCAGTTAAAACATCAGGCAGACAAGAGCAAAGGACTTCCACTACTCATAATATAATCAAAACATTAAATACACAGAACAAAGGGAGTATACAGCAGCACAGATGGACTGAGTCACAAATAAAGGCAGGCTCATGAGAATAATACTAAATTAATCAACTGAAAATTTAAAGTCAAGGGCCTTGGAATGTTACTTTTTTTTTAACTACTGAAAGAAAAAAAATCACTGACCCAAACTACCATACCCAAAAACTCCCTCTGCCATAAATGAAGGAAACATAAAATCTTTTCTGTAATGAGATTAGACTACAGGAATTTATGACCACTACAGAAGATGGAATTCTTCAAACTGAAGGGAAAAGTAAAGGCCACAGGAAATAATCAACCATGCTAGAATTAAGCAAGAGAGGAAGAGAACATAAAAACAAAAACTAAAACAATTTAACAAAATGGCATTAAGCAATACACAACTTTCAGCAACTATGAATATTAGTTGTCTTAATTTATCAATTAAAAAACACAGACTAGTAAATTGAATAAAAAAGAGGATATCAGCTATTTGTTTCATCTAAAGAATGCACCTCTTAACAAAAGACACATACTACCTCAGGCTAGAAGGATTGAAAAAGGTATTCCAAGCAACTGGACCCAGGAAATGAGTGAGTGTCACTGTTATGATATCTGGCAAAGCTATTAGGATATCTATTAGGAAAAGATAAAGAATGTCACTTCATACTGATCAACAGACCACTCCATCAAGTGGATATTGCAATTCTAAAGGTATATGCCCCAAAGGTTAACCCAATTTCATAAAACTACTATTAGTGTATGTAAACACACAGACTAACCCCAATACAGTAGATCAGGGTAACTTCAACACCCTATTCTCACCAACTAGACAGAACATCATAACATAAAACCCAAGCAACTGGACACACCTGTAAAGGAATTTTCTTGACTGGATCCTTTGAGGTGGAAAGGTCCACCTTAAATGCAAATTATTTAAGTTCAGAAGACTTGCCCTAAATCTAGGCCAAACTGTCTACTGGCAGCTTCAAAAAAGGACATAGAAGAAGGAGGCTTTTGGTTTTTGCCTGCTTGTCCTCACTCTTACTGGAAGTTCATTCCTTCACTAGTATCAGAGCCAACTAATATCAGCTAGGACTTTGAGCCTTAAGTACTGACCATCTATTGACTTCTTAGACTGTCAGAAGACAGCCAGTGTTAGACTAGCAGGACCACTAGTAAGATACTCTATGTAAGCCTGTAAGATACTCTAATAAATCCCAGATAGATAGATAGATAGATAGATAGATAGATAGATAGATAGATAGATA
>NW_021620638.1:3751978-3764102 GCF_004785775.1 Grammomys surdaster | reverse complement strand
ATAGATAGATAGATAGATAGATAGATAGATAGATAGATAGATAGATAAGAATAGATAGATATGAAATGATACAAGATAGATAAATATCAATACATGACACATGATAGATATAAGACAGAGTTGACAGATATAGATATATGATATAAGATAAATATACATAGATATGGTATAAGATAGATATATGATATGAGAAATAAATATAGATACATAATAGACAGATAAATGATATCTGGATAGATAGATATCTAGATAGACATACAGACAGATAGATGATAGATTCATTCTGAGTTCTGTTCCTCTAGAGAACCCTGACTAATTTGCCATGCACCAAGTGGCATATTCAGTCCAAACATTGCAGAATACACATTTTGTTTTTCTCAGCAGCCAATGGAATTTTCTCTAAAATAGAACATATGTAAAGACACAAAGAAAATCTTGACAAATATTGTAAAATAACTATTTGTAGTCTATCTAATATAATGAAATAAGACTAAAGACGAAAAGTTCTCAACCTACCTAATGCAGTAACTCTTTAATGAAGTTCCTCATGTTATGGTGACCCCCCAACCATAAAAGTATTTCAGGGCCGGGTCGTGGCTGGAGTGAGGACGCGCTGTGTGGAGCAGCAGAGCTACGGCGCTGCTTCCACGGCTGCTCAGGAGGGGAGCATGTCTGTAACTGGAGCCAAGAAAGTGAAGATGGCCACCAAATCGTGCCCCGAGTGCGACCAACAGATTCCTGTTGCGTGTAAATCATATCCCTGTGGTTACATATTTATTAGCAGAAAATTACTAAATGCAAAACATTCAGAGAAATCACCACCATCTACAGAAAACAAGCACGAGGCCAAGAGGAGGCGAACAGAGAGAGTCAGGCGAGAGAAGATAAATTCTACAGGAAATAAAGATTTAGAAAACAGAAAGAGATCTCGAAGTAACAGCCATTCTGATCATATCAGATGAGGAAGAGGAAGACCTAAAAGTACATCTGCCAAAACACATGAGGAAGAGAGAGAAAAACAGGAAAAGGAAATTGACATCTATGCTAACCTCTCTGATGAAAAGGCTTTCGTGTTTTCAGTTGCCTTGGCAGAAATAAATAGAAAAATTATCAATCAAAGACTTATTCTCTGATATTTGTCTTCAAAATCTGTTGCCTCTTTCTTCAGGATTACATCAGCAAACCACTGATTGCTTTCTCTGTTTTCTCGTCTGTTGCCACACTTAGGAGCAAAGCTGTGGGCTGGATTTCCTTGTTTACCAAGGATAATTATCAGTGTTTTGTGTTGGGATATTACTAAACGTATTTACAAAAACAAACAAACAAACAAAACTACCAAAAAGGCCCTGGAAACTGGATGGTATTTACAGATGGAAGGGATAGAGTGGCGGTGGAAATACACAAGGCAGAGCAGCTGACAGGCTTGGTAGTTTTCAGGTTCGCACCAGAGACGCAGCGTCTTCAGTCCTGTCAGGAGAGTGACTTTTAAATGTGTGTACTTCAGGCTCTCACCATTAACAGACTGCATGTATACAATCCATTGACTTTTAATAAATTGGTAATTGATATTTTATTGAGTGGAGAATTACGAATATAGATTATAAATTCTGTCTTCAATTGACCTTTTTTGGGCGCTATTTTAATGATTTAAGGTAGGAGTTATATTTTCAGAAACTTTCTAGACAGTTTGGAAATTTGGGTGCTACATGAAGAAAAGCATTTAAGGCTGTATCATATTTCAGATATAAACACCTTGCTTTCTTGAATGTTTATTTATTGGTTTAAAAAAACTTTTCTGTAATCAAGATGGTGCCTGTTAACCTAAACACAGATATATTTATTATATAAATTGCAAAATATTTCTTAGCTACTTGTGAACAGTGATGTTTTGTCTGAATGAATGTTCATTTATACATAATTCTGGTAATTATTTAAATTGTTACTTCATCCTGGAAAAAATAAACCTTGATATTGAAAGTGAGTAGATTAAAAAAAAAGTATTTCATTTCTACTTCATAACTGTAATTTTGATACTACTAAAATCATAATGTAAGTATCTACTATGCAGGATATCTGATATGTGACCCTCAAAGAGGCCATGACCCACAAGTTGAGAGCTGCTGCTACAGATGAACAGCAAATAAACTCTAGTGCATATACAAACTAATGTAAACAACACAAGAAATCAAGAAGGAAGATGAAAATACAACCTATCCAAGTCTTAGAACAGAAGCTTGTAGCTCTAGAGGGTCTAGGAGATATGCCTCCCTAATACCATAAGTAGCAATTTGTAAGAGGAACACCAGCAAACGTGAAGTACTTTATGAGTGCTCATCTCTGGATGCCCAACCTTACAGTGGAATCCTCCATTGCTCAACCAGATAACTTAGATGAAATGTAACTAACTATACCCTCAAATAGCAAAGGGCAAATGACAGCCCTGAGTCAACAAAGGAAAGGTAAACATTTTTAATGTAGTGAGCATTACAAGCAAAGTCATGTTCATAATGGCCTCACTTGTATAGATCTTCGGCACTAGCTAATTAATTATTAATACTCATGGTGTTCCTAGAAGTGAAGTCAAAAAGAATCCTACATCCTTGTTCAACTTGAAAAGCAGAAAAAGTCCTGAGCAAAAGAACCAACACTACCCAGGATCACAGAAACAAAGACCATGGCCCTTCAAACAACTTCCAGCCTTGAATCAGTTCAGAGATAAAATTCAAATAGAGACTGCCTCTACTTGATGAAAGATCTGGCTTACAATTTCAAAAAAAAAATTACTAATGATTCTCTCATTCTTCCCCCATAGCAATGTATGGCCTTCTGCTAGAGTAACCATACACTGGAGAAAATTAAACAATCAGGCCAAACAGGTCCTACTAGACACTAGCTCTTAGTTAGTCCTTGGAGACTCCCAACACTGTTGTAGCCCTCCAGTTAAAGTGGGGACTTTATGAAGATCAGATGATCAATGAGGTTATAACTAAAGTCTGAATCACAGCAGGTCCAGTGTTCCTGTACTCCCTCTGAGTGTACGCCCCCATTCACAGACTATATGACTGGGATAGATAGAAGTCTGTTGAATCTTCACATTCATTCCCTGATCTGTGGAATGAGAGACAGAATGAAGGCCATTCACCTGCCTCAGAAAAAATAGTGAACCCAAAACATTTCACATCCTTGAAAATGATTACTCCACCATCAAGGTCTTAAAAGATGCAAGGATAGTAGTTCCTACTACATATCCCTCTACCTCTGTTATTAGACCTGTGCAGAAGATTGATATATCAAGGAGAATGGCAATTGATTATTACAAATTTAAGCAAGTACTGATTCCAAACAGCTATCAGATATTGATTGATGTTGGTTGTAGGAGAAGCAATAGAGGAGCTCACCAAGATGCTAAGCCTTCATTTTCCAAAGGAGCAGAGGGGTTCAATCGTCTTGGAAAAGACTGACCCTCAGCTAGCTCAGTCTAGTTATTTTCATTCAGTTATAACACGAGGTTAATTGGTACTGGTAATGGTTTTAACTATCAAAGTATCTTGCTGCCCAGAAGAGAAGAAAATTCAGAGAAATCTTAGTCCCTTTTGACCATGGCTAGCCATAATCAAAATTAAGAACTCCAAGTTTGCCAGGAGTGTTCTAGGACCAAGGCTTATATAGCTGTAAGTTCTCACATAGCACAGAACAGGCTCTTAAAATTTTATAACAATATAGCTGAAGTTGATTCTTTTTTTTTTAAAAAAAAGAATAATTTGACTAAATGATGGTTTTTTAAAAATTAAAACTTGAAACTTGGTTCCCTAACCAAATGGATACAAATCCATTAAAATGAGTTGAAAAGCTTAATAATGACAAATATGATTATCTCACTGATGCAGCCAACCACATTTGCATCAGGAAATAACAGATAATAATTAATGGGTGCTATACAGCAAGAGCCCTTATAAGCAAAGAGTTAATCCAAATGAGCCGGATTCTAAGCACCATGGGAAGATGTTACAGTTATGATCCTACTCTACTGAGAACAACTTAGAAAAAAAATATCTGTAATTGTGATTATTGGGTTTAGCAAGTGATAAGGTGCTTTTCTCTTGAAATTACAGCTAGAAAAAGTAAGAAAATTGTGTTTGGTTTAAATATATGAGATGTGTATTTACTTCATTTTTGTTTCTGACTGGTCTTAAAAGTATAAATATGTTCTACATATCTTGGCTATAGATTATTGGCTTATAAGTTATTGAGTATGATTAAAATTTGTAACATTGGTAATAGAAAGTTGGCTTAAAACTGGTAACTCAGGGTTGGAGTCATTCAGATAACAATACATGGCACGAGCCAACCCAGGAAAACAGGTCTCTGGAGATCCTAGAAACTAGACTTATAAAAGATAGGATTTAGGACAATGTCTCTTTGGTAGGGTATTGGAGGCTGCACAGTTGTGCATCCATGTGCAGGGATTGGCCCCAACTTTGTAGCGTGGCAGTAATGCTCTTGCTATTATGTTACAGAGAATGGATTGTTTAAAACTGAGCTTTGCTCTCCTAAGTTGCGGTTGCTCTGGTGTTGCAAGAAAAACTTAAAAATATAGTTAAACTACCAGTGTTCTATTGGCTGCAGTTTGCAATTCAATCACGGGCTTGGAATTTTTGATTCACCCATGTTTGTAGTTGAGAAAAGGATCGAGCAGGTAGAGATGATTGCAAGTGTAATAAAAGAGTTAAAAACAGCTGTAGCTCAGTACAGGCCTACTACCACTTTTATACAAGTTTTATTGGATACAGTGGTAGAAATTTAACCCCCCAAGATTGAAAAACTATGTTAGGCTACTTTGTCAGGAAGAAATTACTTACTTTGGAATTATGAATGGCATGAAGCAAGTAAGAGAACTGCCATGATGAATACTCAGGCAGGTAATGCAGATTGGGATAGTAACATGCTTCTAGGAGAGGGTCAATATGAAGGTAATGCTATTCAGATTGGGCTACCTGCTGGAGTGTATGCACAGATTGCAATGGCTGCCCACTGTTCTTAGACTCAATTACAACTAAAGGAGACCTCAGTGGGAGTTTTATCTGAGATCAAACAAGACCCTAATGAAACATTTCAGGGATTTGTGGATAGGCTGCTAAAAGCAGCTGGTAGAATTTTTGGAGACCCCCATGCAGGAGTTCCTTTTGTTATACAGTTGGTTTATGAGAATGCTAACGAGGCCTGGCACACAGTCCAGCCATAAGAAGCAGACAGACTTACCTGGATACATTTGTCTTTGTGCTGAAATTGGACCCTCATACAATTAGGGTCTGGCCATGGCTGCTGCCTTACAAGGGACAAAGCAATGCTTTCACACAGATGAGGGAATAAAGGGTGTTTTAAATGTGGAGGTTTGGGTCATTTTAGAAATGATTGTCCCAGGAACAAAGGCACTACCAGACTCTCTTAGGCCCAGATTAAAAACATTTACATTTGAGTTAATACAAACCTCAGAGTGGGCTCAGCAGAAGCTTGTGTGGCATTCCTTTTGTCTTGGTCATCCTGACTAGCCCCTAGAAGCCCCTAGAAAGGTTTTTTTCTGGATTTTGTTTATTGCCTTGTTTATTCGTTTGGGAGGAGGGGTCAGCCTCAGACCCCAAGGCATTCACAACAGGCAGCTTATGGGCTAGGAGTTACAGATAATGATTATGCAGGATAAATTAGAATTATGGCTGCTTTCCATCATGGCATTATAAATGTACCTGCTAACAAAACAACTGATCAACTTGTTTTAGTTCCCTTGCACCTTCTACCTTCTAAATTCATTAAGAGTGAGAAAGGACAAGGTGGCTTTGGTTACTAGTAAGAGACCTAACCTTAAATTACTAATCCAAGTAAAAATGTTTGAAGGAGTAATAGACACTGGAGCTGATGTACACTCATTCACCTCCAAGTGACTGGTTATTCCATTAATCCAAAACAAAATTCAAACTTAAGATTTATAAAAGGTTAATGAAACTAGAAACTTGTAGGGCATTACAGCATGACTTGCCTACTCCAGCTGCCATTCCAGGACATGCATATAGAATTATTTTGAATTTGGAAGATTGTTTTTACACTGTTCCTTTGCATCCTGGTGACTGTGGGAAGATTGCATTTAGTCTGTCTGCTTGTAATTTTGAATAATCCATGAAGTGATATCATTGGAAACTTTTGCCACAGGGAATGGCTAATAGCCCTTCATTATTTAAAAAAATTATTGCTGTTTCAATATGAGAGGCTAGGACTTTGAATCCTTCAGAGAATATTATTCATTATATGGGTATTTTATTAGCTGATCCCTCTGTAGGAGTTTTATTGCAAGCCTTTGCTCTCATACAACAAGCTTTAAAAATTTGGGGAGTGCTTGTGCTCTAGAAAAGAATCAAAGGCAATATCTTTTTCAATATTTGGGACCTCAGTTTTATCCTAAGCAGATTGTGGCACAGAAAATTCCAATAAGAGAAGATAGTTGGGTCTGGAGAGACGGCACAGTGGTTAAGAGCACTTCAATCCCCAGCAACCAGTATGGTGGCTCACAACCATCTGTAATGGGATCTAGTGCCCTCTTCTGGCTTGCAGGTGTATATGTTAAACAAAAGGATCATTTACTTTTAATGATTTTTAAAAGTCGTTAGGAAATATTAATTGGCTAAGACTTCATCTTAAGCTTAACAGGAGAACTTAAAACTCTATTTGATATTCTCAAGGGGGATGCACATCTTAATTCCCCTAGACAATTAACTGATGAGAGACAAATAGCTTTGCAGAAACTAGAGGAAGCTCTTAGCTAACAACAGATACATTATACAGACTGATCTATTATTGGCTGTTTCACAGCAGTCCTTTGGCAAAAGTGACCATTAATGTGGATTCATCTGTCTTCATCTGCAAGTAAATTTTAACACCCTGTTGCTGTGGTAATACAGAATTGTAGGATAGAATCGTGAAAGTATTTTGGATGAAATGTTTATTCCTTATTTCAAACAGCAGCTAAATTGGTTATTACAGAATACTGATATTTGGACTATTGCATGGCAAACTTTTAAGCAATTTTGATAATCATTATCCAAAAGACAAGTTGTTAGAATGTTCCTCTATGCACGCTTTTGTATTTCCTATAAATTTATGCATGCAAGCCATAGAAAATGTGTTTACTGTATTTATAGATGGCTCATCTAATGGGAAGGCAGTATATGTGATTGGATCACATGTTCATTCTCTTTGAGTTTCCCCCTACTTCAGCACAAATAATGAATTATGTGCTGTAGCCACTGTTTTTGAAATGTTGAAAAATCAAGCTTTTAATTTGTATACTGATAGCCAATATATAGCTCATGGTTTACAATTGCTTGAAATATTTCTTTTTTAGATTCTGCTAATCCTCAAATTTTACAGTTATTTATACAAATACAGCTTAATTTAAGAAACAGGGACTGTTCCTAACTTTATAGGACATTTAAGAGCTCATACTGAATTGTCTGGACCCCAGGGCAATGTCACAGCAGATTTGTATACCAGGCATATTATAGGCCTTACAGTAACAATTGGCCATACAGTTTCATTCTTTTATCATCAAAATAGTAATAGCTTGAGACAGCAATTTGGTATTTCTAGAAATTTGCATGTCAATTATAAAAACTTGTTCTCATGTCTTCAATTTCTTCATAATGTTGTTAATCCTTGAGGACTCATACCTAATCAATTATGGCAAATGAATGTTACTCATTTCTGATTTTGGAAAATTAAACTATGTACATGTGACTTGACACCTTTTCAGGCTTTCTAGTTGCAACTGCTTTAACAGGAGAAGCAACTAAAAATGTAATCAGTCATTGCCTACATTATTTTTCTATTCTTGATGTTCCATATCAGATTAAGACAGATAATGAAACTGGCTATTGCAGGCATGCATTTGAGACTTTCCGTTGACAATTTAATATTACCCATATTACTTGTAATGCTCAAGGACAAGGTGTTGTGAAACAAGTATTGTGGAACTTTAAAATAACATCTTTATAACTCTCTGAGTGTGGGAGAAGCATCTTCTGGCACTTCTGCCCTGGTTTTGCAAGGAACTCTGAAAAACTGGCTTAAAAAAAAAAAACAAAAACGGTGGAGTTATATCCTTCAAGTTCATTGAAAGCACACCTTGCTTTTGTCCTATTTTTTGCAAATTGATGCTAAAGGTCAGTCTGCAGCAGATTGCCACCGGCATCCAGTCACTTCCAGCTCATTTGCCAGGGTTAAATGGAGAGACCCCCTAACTAATACATGAAATGGTCACAACACTATTTTGATTTGGAGATGAGGCTCTGTGTTTTTTCACAAAAAGAAAATGGAGCTTGATCGCTGCCTGAAAGATTGGTCTGTCAAGTGGACACAGATCCTAAGCCTAATGATTATGATACTAATGATGAAGACGGCTCAAATTCCCTAGCAGCCAGCTGAGTTAACCTGGAATGTAATCTCTACTCTTACTGGAGAGCAAGTGTTTTCTATCAATACTCAAAGCCAAACCCCATATACCTACCTGGTGGCCAGACTTTGTGTTTGATCATTGCCCATTAGCAGCAGGACTAGATACCTGGGACATTCCCACTTACAATTTTAATTTCTACACTGCTTGGACCATGAATTATAATCTTGTTGCCTTTAACTTTTGGACCTTGTATCTTAAACAGATTGGTTGCCTTCATACCGGATCGTTTTCAGCAAGCTCAGCTATTCACCATGGCAATTATTCATCACTATGAAGAAATGCATTGAGTGCATATGTCCTTTGGTCTGAATTCATATGTTGCTTTGGTCTGTATGGGAAAGAGTGTGCTATAGAAGGCTGGTCGTCAGAGAAGGGTAAGAGTGTTCTTGAGCTTCTATCAACCTAAGGCAGAGGCATACATCAATGCTGTGTTTGTTCTCCTTTATGGGTAACAAGGAGCAATACAGTCACCAACTGAAGCCAGACATGGTCACCTACCCACTCTATACCCTAGACAAGATACAGAAAAAAGTAAATCTTGTGCCCCCATCAAGCTACTGGTACTGTTCATCTTTTAAAAACTAAAAATGGGGAATTGTGCCCTCCCCCAGCCTTGAGCAGGCCCAAAAGACCTTGTTTTTCCATATGAACCTTAATGACCCCGGTGGAGTCTTCTGCCCTGGCTGCACGTACAACTTCGTACAGAAACTTAGAAGAATAAACTGCTCGATGAGCTTGCCTTGCAACATAATCCAGCAGAAACAAAAGATGGGTTCCCTGGGCTTCCCCTATATATATACAAAGTGCTGAATATTAAACTTTGAGCCTTGATTAGAGAACTTTGTCTTGGCTCCATGCTTCTCTTGCCCTTCCATCTCCTTTACATTTCCAGCCCTCCTTTCAGGTGAACCCAGTTTGTCCATGGCCACTGGGTGGCTACAGGAATATAGCCCACAAATAGTTTACTCAATAAATTAAGTTGCAGTTTACTACAAATGTGTTAGCTTTAGTCCAAATCTAGCATGAGCTATGTGATCTTATGGGTATCATTTATATTCGAGTTCACTCAATCAATTTCCAAGGCAATAAAAATGGTTTTTTATTTAAATACAAACAAACAAAATTTTATTTATTTATTTATTTATTTACAAATGGTGCACAGCTTTAATGCCAGCACTCAGGGGGCAGAAGCAGGGTATCACTGAGTTTGAGGCCTGTCAGGTCTGCAGAATGAGTTCCAGGACAGGCAGGGCTACACAGAAAAACCCTGTCTCCTAAACTCAAAACAAAAACTATTTATTGGTTTGTTTGTCTATTTACTTACTTGTATGTGTGTGGTCAATCTCATGCCACACACGCATGTGGAAGTCAGAGTACAATTTATGGGAATTAGTTCTTGCTTTCCATAATGTGAGTCTTAAGACTGAACTCATATCTTGGCAGCAAGCACCTTTACTGCTTGAGCCATTTCACTGGCCCATAAATTAAGATTCTAATACTTCATTTACACAAAAATCTGGAAGTTTGAGGCAAAACTATAAGTATAGTACTGAAGACTAGAATCTGATGTCAAAAGAACTCAATCCATAGCCCTACAATTTTAATTACATGCAACATATAAGAAACTATTGAAAACACTATGCTTACTGAAACAATGTCAACTCAAATACACACACAAGCCACACTTTCAGGATCCAGTGGGTTGTCTTTTATATTTACTGACATATGTATGTGCATATCAGTAGTGACTTTAAAAAAAGAGAGAGAGAGACCATGAATTTCAGACAAAGTAGGGAGGAGACATGTGAAAGGTTGAAAGAAGGGGATGGAGACATAATTATATTTTAATTGGATTTTTAATCCAAAACATGAGTGAGAAACAAGCCACCCAAAACAAAGACAACTCAAATTACTAAATAGGATTTATAGCCACCACTTACAGATTGCAACAAAGCAATGTTTTTAGACCCTTTCCCAGGTAACCAAGTCCTTCATAAGAACCTAAGCACTAGGGTCCCTTCTCACATACTGTACCTCTTTGATGATTCTTACTCCTCTTGGATCCTTGATATTAACAGCTATACTCTAAAATCAAAATGTCAACATTAGAATGCTTTCATAAATATTTTCATCATTACTGTCAGTTCAACAACAGAGCCATCCATATCATACAAATTCTCATTGTCAAGGAAGCTTAGCTCCTCTATGAATAAATACTTAGGTAATCTTTATTGACTTTAGTTACAATCAAAATGTTTATCTGATACCAAGAACCATACATAGTACATACTTTTCAGTAGTAATGCTATGTAATACCAACATAGGAAAATAAATGTAAAGAACCAAATTATTTGTTTTTCACAGAATATTCCCCTTATTCTCGTCATTTCTTAAATTATTTAGTATAGGAGGAAAAGTAATAAAAATTTTAATGCTTGGATATGATCATGAAACTTGAAATATTAGTTACATATCAAAAAGCAAGCCATGATAGCAAAAGTTTTGTAACTGCCATAGAATTAAACAAAAAAAAAAGCAAAAACAGGAAATAGTCTTAATTTTTTATTTCGATTAACACTAAGAAAATATGTACTTTCTGTGTTCACAAAAGGAGGTCAATTAAACAAATAAAGCAAAAACAGGAAATAGTCTTACTTTTTTATTTCGATTAACACTAAGAAAATATGTACTTTCTGTGTTCACAAAAGGAGGTCCCCAAGATCGTGTGTCATCACCAGCTCCTGTAAATGATAATATGAGCTATTAATTGCAAACCAACAGACTCACTTCTGTGCACACTCCCAGGTACCTGGAGACGGTCAGCTCATCCTAGCAGATCCTTATCCCCTTGGTGCTTTCTGTAGCTCAATAAAACTTACCAGATCTCTACTTTTTAATACCAACTGTCAAATCATTCCATATTTGCTTTCACTAACTTGCAGTATTGAAGGTCAAATTCCAAAAGGACATATTTTGCTAGCACTCTTTAAAGTTGATAACCAGCAAACTTGACGGGGTGGGGTCAGTTTTTGGCAAGCACGTTGGTCAGTTTCTTTATAATTTCTTGACACTGAATGTGAAATAAAACTATGGAATAAACAAAAGATGTGTTACATATTATTTAAATCAGAATAATACTGTGAGTATATATAAATTTGCATAAAGGGTTGAGCATACAATAATAACTAATAATCTATAAAATATTTCTGTGATAAAAATCTGAAAAGCCAAGACAGTTGCTGGGGAAATGGCTCATCAGTAAGTAATGTGCTTGTTTTTGTTTTTGTTATTGTTTTTACCATAGTTGAAATTCCCAGAACCCATATAAAATTCTGTTGGGTATTGCAGTCTGCTCTTATTCTCAGTACCTACTATGTAGAGACAGAGAATCCACAGACAATACAAATAGAAATGTTAACTCGGTTCTCAACTATGATGTCAAGAGAATTTGAATGGACGTTCTATCTAGGAACAGATGATGCAATAAAAGTAATGTTTTACATTGCGTCATGTAATCTCAACACTGAGGATGTTGTAACATTAAGAGAAGTTCAAGACCAGTATGTGCTTCTAACTCAACTCTAACTCTAACTCTAACTCTAACTCTAACTCTAACTCTAACTC
>NW_021620638.1:3629686-3751878 GCF_004785775.1 Grammomys surdaster | reverse complement strand
TATAAATAACTCTAAAAAATCTCTCTCTCTCTCTCTCTCTCTCTCTCTCTCTCTCTCTCTCTCTCTCTCTCTCTCTCTCCCTCCCTCCCTCCCTCCCTCCCTCCCTGCCTCCCTCCCCCCCCCTGTCCCTCTCTCCCTCAGACCCTCAAAAAATAAAAGAACCAAGAATGAGATTGCAATAAGAAAACTAGAACTTAGGCCGGGCGGTGGTGGCGCACGCCTTTAATCCCAGCACTTGGGAGGCAGAGGCAGGCGGATTTCTGAGTTCGAGAGTTCGAGGCTAGCCTGGTCTACAGAGTGAGTTCCAGGACAGCCAGGGCTACTCAGAGAAACCCTGTCTCGAAAAACCAAAAAAAAAAAAAAAAAAAAAAAAGAAAACTAGAACTTTATAGAACCTGACTGTGGGAGGTTGGATGCTCAGCATTCTCCAGCACAAGCAACAGACAAAGGGTGCCATATGTCATTGACTGGGTACATATCTCTAACTGAGTGGGTGAGGCATTGCCTCTGGAAAGCAGGGCCTGATAAGTTCTGCCAGTGAAGACTGACAGGGCCAGGCTCAGATAGATGGTAATGTTCACCTTGGTGCTATGAGAATCTTCTTCTAACTACTTTGGGCTCTTGTGAAAATCTATTTAGAAAGAAATTGGATCTCACAAGCACTCTACTTTAAAGGGTTTATCATTTGCTGTAAATTATTAAGTTCATATTATTATAAATCATTGTCTTTTTGAGTCTTATGGATAAATAGCTACTATGGTACTGTACTAGACCATTCTTACTGATTTGAGAATTTTGTCTCCAACCTTTAAGTATCAAATCTTTCAAAACGAATGATAATGTGATTTCAACATTTTTGAGGAATGTTCTCATTTAGCACATGCTGGTCTAGAACTCGTTAGGTGGTAAATAATGACCTTGAACTACTGATCCTTCTGCTTCGACTTCCATAGTATTGCTGGGGTTACAGCTGTGCACCACCACAAAAAATACCAATAATTTTTGAAAACTCTACAATGAACAAGTTAAAGTATAGTTAGAGAATAATAATGGGTACTATGCTCAAGTGTTTGTTGGAGAAAAATAGCATGCTACATTGGCACTTCATGAGCATTTTATCCATAAATGTACAAACTAATGAGTTGCCAAAATGCCAAGAAGGCAACAAATAAAATGAGAAATGTGTACACAGAAGATGTTTATTGGTAGGCAAAGGAGAAAGAATGAACAGAAAAGATGCCACATCCTAGAATGTGTCTGAGACTTTAAAGTTCAGGTAAAGACATGCTATAATTAAATAGGTAGATAGGACCCAGAGACAGCTTGACACCCAGGAGTTCTGGGTCTAGGGTCTATGATCTAGAATCACAGGTGAGGCCCTAACCCCTGCCCCAATACCTTGCCTAACTGGAACCCCCGGGACCCAGGGGACAAGGAACTCCACCCAGCCAAAGGGTTCTCTCCAGTTTGCACCTGAGTCCAGTAGTGAAGGATGAGTTCTTGCCTGCACCAATCCACCCACACCCAGAGATACCTTGACCCCCAGAAGTTCTGAGACACATAGGATAATAGTCTCCCAGAAGGGACAGGTTCCAGTCAGAAACAGCAAGGTCAGTTAACACCAGAGATAACCAGATGGCAAGAGGCAAGTGCAAGAACATAAGGAACAGAAACCAATGCTACTTGGCAACATCAGAACCCAGTTCTCCCACCACAGCAAGCCCTGGATACCCCAATACATCTGAAAAGCAACATTCAGACCTAAAATTCCATCTCATGAAGACGATAGAGGATTTTAAGAAGGACATAAATCACTCACTTAAAGAAATACAGGAGAACACAGGTAACCAGGTAGAAGCCTTTTAAGAGGAAATGCATAAATTTCTCAAAAAATATAGAAAACCACAATGGAATAGGTAAAGGAATTGAACAAAATTGTCCAGGATCTAAAAATAGAAATAGAATCATTAAAGTAAACACCAAAGGAGACAACCCTGGAGATGGAAAATCTAGGAAAGAGAGCAGGAGCCATAGATGCAAGTATTAACAACAGAATACAAGAGATAGAAGAGAGAGTCTTGGGTGTCGAAGATGCCATAGGAGACACTGACACAACAGTCAAAACAAATACAAAAAGCAAAAACTCCTAATTCAAAACATTCAAGAAATCCAGGACATAATGAAAAGACCAAACTTAAAAATAATAGGTATAGAAGAGAGCGAAGATTAATAACTCAAAGGGCCAGTAAACATCTTCAACAAAATTATAGAAAAAAACTTTTCTAACCTAAAGAAAGACATGCCTATAAACATGCAAGAAGCCTACAGAACACCAAACAGTTTGGACCAGAAAATAAATTCTCCCTGTCACATAATAGTCAAAACAACAAATGCATAGAACAAAGAGTATTAAAAGCAGGAAGAGCAAAAGGTTAAGTAACATATAAAGGCAGACCTATCCGAATTACACCTGACTTCTCAACAGAGACTCTAAAATCAGGTCTTGGGCAGATGTTGTACAGACCCTAAGAGAACAAAGATGCCAGCTCATGCTACTATATCTAGCAAAACTCTCAATTACCATAGATGGAGAAATAAAGATATTCCACGATGAAAACAAATTTAAACAATATATTTCCACTAATCCAGCTCTACAGAGGATAATAGAAGAAAAACTCCAATACAAGGAGGGAAACTATACCCAACCAAAAACAAGGAATTAATCTTCTTACAATAAACCCAAAAGAAGAGAACCACACAAACATAATTCCACCTCTAGCAACAAAAATAACAGGAAGAAACAATTATTGGTCCAAATTCACAAAATCAGAAATGAAAAGGGAGACATAACAACAGAAACCAAGGAAATTCAAAAAACCATCAGATACTACTACAAAAGCCTTTACTCAGCAAAACTGGAAAATCTAGATGAAATGGATAATTTTCTAGACAGATACCAGGTACCAAAGTTAAATCAGGATCGGATAAACCATCTAAACAGTCCCATAACCTGTAAGGAAATAGAAGCAGTCATTGAAAGTCTCCCAACCAAAAAAAAAAAGCCCAGGACCAGATAGTTTTAGTGCAGAATTCTATCAGACCTTCAAAGAAGACATAATACCAATACTTCTCAAACTACTCCATAAAATAGAAACAGAAGGAACACTACCCAATTTGTTCCATAAAGCCACAGTTATATTGCCACCTAAACCACACAAAGACCCAAGAAGAGAACTTCAGAACAATTTCCTTTATAAATATCAAAGCAAAAATACTCAATAAAATTCTCACAAACTAAATACAAGAAAACATCAAAACAATCATTCACCATGAGTAAGTAGCCTTCATCCCAGGGATGCAGGGATAGTTCAATATATGGAAATCCATCAATGTAATACACATATAAACAAACTCAAAGAAAAAAAATCACATGATCATCTCATTAAATGCTGAAAAACATTTGATAACATACAACACCCCTTCATGATAAAAGTCTTGGAAAGATCAGGAATTCAAGGCCCATATCTAAACATAGTAAAAGGAATATACAGCAAACCAGTAGCCAACATCAAACTAAATGGAGAGAAATTTGAAGCAATCCCACTAAGATCAGGAACAAGATGACTGCCCACTCTCCCCCTATCTATTCAATACAGTACTCGAAGTTCTAGCCAAAGCAATTAGACAACAAAAGGAGATCAAAGGCATACAAATTTGGAAGGAGGAAGTCAAGATATTAATATCTGCAGATGATATGATAGTATACCCAAAAATTATACCAGAGAACTCCTACAACTGATAAACAACTTCAGCAAGGTGGCTGGATATAAAATTAGCTCTATCAGTAGCTTTCCTCTACTCAAAGGATAAATAGGCTGAGAAAGCAATTAGGGAAAAAACACCCTTCACAATAGACACGAATAATATAAAATATACTGATGTGACTGTAACCAAACAAGTAGAAGATCTGTATGACAAGAACTTCAAATCTCTGAGGAAAGAAATCAAAGAAGACCTCAGAAGATGGAAAGATCTCCCATGCGCATGGATTGGCAGGATCAACATAGTAAAAATGCCCATCTTACCAAAAGCAAGAGTCAGTGCAATCCCTATCATTTTTCCAACTCAATTCTGCACAGAGATAGAAAGAGCAATTCTCAAATTGATCTGAAATAACAAACAAACCCAGGATAGCTAAAACTATTCTCAACAATAAAAGAATTTCTAGGGTATTCACCATCCCTGACCTCAAGTTGTACTACAGAGCAATAATGATTAAAAAACAAAACAAACAAAAAACAAAAACAAAAGAAAAAAGCACATGGTATTGGTAGAGAGTCAGACAAGTAGATCAATGGAATAGAATTGAAGACCCAGAAATGAACCCACACATCTATGGTCACTTGACCTTTGACAAAGAAGCCAAAACCATAAAGTGGGAAAAAAGACATTTTCAGCAAATGGTGCTGGTTCAACTGGTGCTCAGCATGTAAAAGAATGCAAAATGATCTATTCTTATACAAGTCCAAGTAGATCAAGGACCCCTATAGAAAACCAGATATACTGAATCTAATAGAAGAGAAAGTGGGAAAGAGCCTCAAACATGTTTGCACAGGGGAAATTTTCCTGAACAGATCACTAATGCCTCATGCTCTAAGATCAACAATCAACAAATGGGACTTCATAAAACTGCAAAGCTTCTGTAAGGCAAAGGACACTGTCAAGGATAAAATAGCAACCCACATATTGGGAAAAGATCTTTACCAACCCTACATCTGATAGAGGGCTAATATCCAAAATATACAAGGAACTCAAGAAGTTAGACTCCATAGAACCAAATAACCCAAGTTTAAAAATGGAGTACAGAGCTAAACAGAATTCTCAACTGAGGACTCTCAAATGGCCGAGAAGCACTTAAAGAAATGGTCAACATCCTTAGTATCAGGAAAATGCAAACCAAAACAACCCTGAGATTCTACCTCACACTACTCAGAATGGCTAAGATAAAAAACTCAGGTGACAGCAGATGCTTGTAAGGATGTGCAGAAAGAAGAACACTCCTCCATTGCTGATGCGGCTGCAAACTGGTACAACCACTTTGGAAATCAATGTGGTGGTTCCTTAGAAAATGGGAAATAGTTCTACCTGAAGACCCAGATATACCACTCATGGGCATATGCCCAAAAAGAGCTCCAACATATAACAAGGACACATGCTCCACTGTGTTTATAGCAGCCTTAATTATAATAGCCAGAAGCTAGAAACAACCCAGATGTCCCTCAACAGAAGAATGGATACAGAAAATGTGGTACATTTACACAATGGAGTACTACTCAGCATTAAGAATAAGGTCAACCTGTGTTTTGTAGGCAAATGAATGGAACTAGAAAATATCATCCTGTGATGTAACCCAGTCACAAAAGAACACCCATGGTATGTACTCTCTGATAGGTGGATATTAGTCCATAAGCTCAGAATATCTACGATACAACCCACAAACCATATGGAGCTTAAGAAGGAAGACCAAAGTGTGGATGCTTCAATCCTACATAGTAGGGGGAACAAAATAATCATAGGAGGTAGAGGGAGAGAGGCACCTTGGAGGGAAAGATGAGAGGGAGGGATAAAAGGGGTCAGGATTGGGTATTGGAAGGGACAGGATAGAAACACAGAGGAGTCAGGAAATTGAATAGAAATATGTAGCAATGGGGAATGGAGAACTGGTGGTAGCAAATAGAACATCCCAGAGGCCAGGGAAGAGAGAGGTTATCAGGACCCAACAGGGATGATGTTAGCCAAAATACATAACAAAGGAGAGATAGAACCTGTAGAGACCATCTCCAGTAGATAGGCATGGCCCCCAGTTGAGGAATGGGGCCACCCATCCATCTCAAAATTGTTAACTCAGAAATGCCTGTCCAAAGGAAAGACAGGGACAAAAATGAAACAAAGACTGAAGGAAAGGCCATCCAGAGTCCATCCCTCTTAAGGATCTATCCCATCTGCAGACACCAAACTCTAACACTATTGCTGATGCCAAGAAGCGCTTGCTGACAGGAGCCTGGTATGGCTGTCCCCTGAGATGTTCTGCTAGTACCTAATACAGATCCAGATATTCATTGGACTGAGATTGGGGTCCCCAGTGGAAGAGTTAGGGGAAGGACTGAAGGAGCTGAAGAGGGTTGCAACACCATAGGAAGAACAATATTAACTAACTGGACCACTCAGAGCTCCCAGGGACTAAACCACCAACCAAAGAATATACATGGAGGGATTCATGGCTCCAGATACATATGTAGCAGAGAATGGCCTTGTCAGGCATCATTGAGAGAAGAGGCCCTTAGTCCTGTGGAGGCTTGATGCCCCAACATAGGGGGATGGTAGAGCGGTGAGGCAGGAGCGAGTGAGTAGGTGGAGGAGTACCCTCATAGAGGCAAAGGAAAGGGGGGGAGGGTGTATGGATGGGGATTTGTGGAGGGGTAACCTGGAAGGGGGATATCATTTAAAACGTAAACAAATAAAATGATTAATAAAAAATAACCTATATGGGGAAAAATAGATGATAGGTGGATGGATAGATGGATGGATGGATGGGTGGATAGATTTTTTTAAAAGTAAAAACTGACAAAGAATTTATCTAAATTTAGCTTTTTTATTATTTTTACTTTACATCCCAATCCCAGCTTCCTCTCCCTTCTCTTCTCACAGTCCCTGTCTTTTACCTTCTCCCACCCTCACCCTTATACCTCTCCTCTCCTCAGAAAAGGGTAGGCCTCCCATAGATATCAACCAGCCTTGGCATATCAATTTGCAGTAAGACTAGGTGCAGCTTCTCCTACTGAGGCCATGCAAGGCAGCCCAGTTAGGTGAAAGAGATCCAAAAGCAGGCAACAGAGTCAGATACAGCCCTGCTCCTGGTGTTAGGTCCCACATGAAGACCCAACAGTGTCAGGGGCAGCCCCACTTATACACTGAAGGCCTAAAATCAGCCATAGGCCTAAAAACAGCAATAGGCCTGACATACATGCATGCTAACACAAAGTCTTGAGTCTTGTGGGAAAACACTGAAACAGACAGCTATAAGCTATTGTAAACAGGCAGCTTTGGTGGAAAATTGCCAGGCTAGTCATAGACCTTGTAGATAGGTAACCTTGGTGGATAGTACCAACTTAGATAAGGACAAGTGAATCATAGGTGGAGTCATAGTGACCTGTCTCCTGAACCTTCACCCAGCTGACACTCTGTTCTGGAAGATATCTGTACTCCCCCTGAACACCTACGCTCCTGTGTCATCCCCTTCCCCACATCCTGCCTTTTTGTGTATATAAACTGTGTGTAAAAAGTAAAAATAACAGTTTGATCAGCCTATAGACAAGCCGTGTTCATTTGTGTTCACCCGTTTTTCCCCATTCTCTCTTAGGTGATCTCCCTGGACCCTGTTTAATGCCTTGCTGGACAGGACACAGCAGAACAGCAGTTATATATGTGTAGAGGGCCAAGGTCCTTCCTATACATGCTCTCTGATAGGCAGTTTAGTCTCTATGAGCCTCTATAGTTACAGGTTGGTTGATTCTGTAGCTTTTCTTATGGTGTCCTTAAACCCTCTGGTTCCTTTAATCCTTCCTCCCCATCTTCCATGGGATTCTCCAAGCACCACTTAATGTTTTGCTGTGTGTCTTTGCGTCTGTTTTCATCAGTTTCTAGGTGAAGCCTCTCTGATGACAGTTAAGCTCCAGTCTAGGCTCCAGTCTGCAAACATAGCAGACTATCATTAATAGTGTCAGGGGTAGGCTCCCTCTCATGGCATGGGCCTCAAGCTGGGCCAGTCATTGGTTGGCCCTTCCCTCAATTTCTGCTCCATCTTTATCCCTGTACATCTTAAATGCAGAACAAATTGTGGATCCAATATTCTGTGGCTGGGTTAGTGTCCCATTCCCTCCATAGGAAGCCTTGCCTGGTTACAGAAGATGGCCAGTTCAGCCTCCATATCTCCCATTGTTAGGAGTCTTAGCTAAGGTCACCCTCATATATTACTAGGAGTTTCTGTTGCCCTAGGTTTGTAGCTCATTCCAGAGATGCCCTCCCCCATTCCAGTTGTCTCTCCTAGTACTCTCTCACTGCGTCCTTTTGCCACCTGATCCATCGTGTTCCCATCTCCACCCCATCCCACATCACCCCACTCCCATCCCCATCCATCTCCATCATCCACGTCTATTCTAGTTCCCATTTTTTTGGTGAGATTAAAGCAACACCCCTTTGGGCCCTCCTTGTTACTTAGTTTTTTTGGGTCTGTGGATTGTCCTGTGCTTTATGACTAATACCCACTTATCAGTGAGTACATACTATGTTTGTCTTTCTGGGTCTAGGTTACCTCATTCAGGATGATCTTTTCTAGTTCCATTCATTTGCCTGAAAAATTAATGATGTCATTGCTTTTAACAGGTGGGTAATACTTCATTTTGTAAATGAAGTATCCATTCTTCAGTTGAGGGACATCTAAGTGCTTCCAGCTTCTAGCTATTACAAATAAAACTGCTATGAACATAGTTGAGCAAGTATCCTTGTGGTATGGTGGAGCATCTTTTGGGTATATGCCCAGGAGTGGTATAGCTGGGTCTTGAGGTAGAACTATTCCCAATTTTCTGAGAAAGCCCAAAATTGATTTTCAAGTTGTAAAGTTTGCACTCCCAACAGCTATGGAAGATGTTTCCCTTTACTCCACATCCTTCCCAGCATGAGCTATCACTTGTGGTTTTGATCTTAGACATTCTGACAAGAGTAAGATGAAACCTCAGAGTCCTTTTGATTTGCATTTCCCTGATGACTAAGGTTGTTCAACATTTCTCTAACTTCTCAACCATTAGAGATTCCTTTGTCAAGGATCTCTGTTTAGATCTGTACCCCATTTTTAATTTAGTTTTTTGGTTTGTTGATGTCTAGTTTCTTGAGTTCTTTACATATTTTTGATATCAGCCCTCTGTTGGATGTAGAGCTGCCAACGAACTTTTCTAAATTTGGCTTTTTTTTAATCAAACTTTTAGGGTATGAAATTAAATGTTTCTTTTATTAGTAAATAATGACTTAGTTTGGGGTATTTGGACCTCTTGTTACAGAACTTTAATTCTTTTTCCTTCTCTTTCTCTGTATCCTATGCCCTTCTTTTTTTGCACCTTTGCCCTTCAGCCCAAAGTCATGAAATACAGTCTCACTAACTCATGGGACCACTCATATGGGCTTAGGAGAACCAGGATCATAACTCAGTACTTATATATTCCTTTTACATTAGGATTAGTTTATCAGCACAAAGAGTTGTTGCAACAATTAAACTAAACTCGGTGGAGGGCTTAAGACTTTGACTAACACTATGGTGTTGCTATCAGCACTGTAATTATGTATATTAACAGAATCTTTCAGTATAAGAGAAATAATTGGCTTCAGTCTTAGTCCTTGATATACACAAAGAAACAATAATTAATATAGACACATAAAAAGACAGGGAATGAAGAAAAATAACTCATTTCCATCATTTCCTCACTCAATTTATGGGTATGCTTATCCTGGATCATTTATAGAATTCCCAAAAACATTTATTAGCCTCTACTTTTTTTTTTATTAGACTCTACTTTTTAAAAGTAAATAAATTTACCTGGTCTTTCCACTTTTATAACTTCTGCTCCAAGGTCTCCTAAATTCATTGTGGCAAAAGGTCCTGCCAGTACTCTACAATGTTAAACAGTGATAGATAAATGACCATCTCAAGACCTTTGTATTAACTATTTTATTAAGTCATTTAACACAAAGAACTTCATATAATGCTAGCAATGATTAAACTTATTAGAATTGCAATTTTCCATATTTATCAAGAGCTTAAAAAAACTATAACCCATTTGATGCAGGAACTTTCTTTCTAGAATTCTATCCTGAGGAAAAAAATTGAAACTAAAGCAAAAATATATATAAAAGCATACAAAAAGTCCTTATTTACAGAAGTAAAAAATGAAGAATAATTTGGGCATTTATAAATGTCATCTTTTGTTAACTTTAAATGAGCATAGGAAATTATTCAAACCATACTGGTACATTTAAAATATAGCTAAAAACTTCAGAGCAGTGGCAGTGCACACCTCTAATCCAAGAACTTGGGTGGCAGAGGCAGGCAGATCTCTGAGTCTGAAGCCAAACTGGTCTACAAAGTAAGTTCCAGGACAGTCAGGGGTAAACAGAGAAACCCTGTCTGAAAAACAAAAAAACAAAAAAGAGGGGGAACCTAATTTCAATACAGTTATAATTTGAATATAGTTAATTATATGTAAATATGAATATTGGAAAAAATCATAAATGCTACATTGTCTTTGAAATTATAGTCCAGAATTTCTTTTCTGTTCATTTATTAAAATTTCAACATAAGCATGTAAATATCTCCATATAATCTAAAGACTAATAAAATCTTTTCAAAACTGGGGGAAACTCAATCACTAAACTGCAGGTAACCCAACACAAACCTTGTTAGATCCAGAATTCTCACACCCTCCAGTGGCTTTATACCATCACAATCTGCCAAGACAAATAACATTGAAGAGTATAGATTACAAATTTTTACAAAGTAAACAATACATAATTCTTCATATTCTAAGTAATCTGTTATTATCAAAAATCATTTTCCTACTCAATAATTCTGTTTGATATATAACATAAAAACCCTAGCCTATTTCATTAAAAAAAAAACTACAAGGTTCTGCAGGAACTATAAGGAATGGGTTTCCAACCTCTCTCCTCTGTAGGCCTGAAACATAGAGACCAAGATGAAGGAGGCTGCAAAGACTGACTGCTGCCACCCAAGCCTCCCTCGCCGAGCACTGAGTGGAGCCTGCTGGAGCTGGATGGATATGATAACTTCATCTTTCCAAATCAGCACAACTGGGCCAGACATATGCTCCACAGAGTAGTCTTGGAGTTCCATACTTCCTGTCATTTCACTGCCACTCTTGCCTCTATGTCTCCTGATTGATGGGTTTGATTTTGTTACTGCTCCATCGGGTTTCCAGACTGTTGTGTATAATTCTCTACCCACTATTTTATTGTGAATTCTCTACCATACTTTCCTCCTGCCTCTCAAGTCCTCCCCTCTTAGTCCTTACACCTTTCTCTCTCAGCCTTACACTCACTTTTCTTGACTTCACATCCAAAGTTTTCACAATTACTAAAATTTGTGAATCCTAACAGTATTTCAGCTTTCTCTTCCCAGTTTGTTACCCTCCACATCAATTGTTTTTCTTTTCAGAGTTATCTCAATCTAATACTTATCCCTGTCTTCGATTACCTACTTTTTCCCCACATTTAACCTTAGTTACTAAAATTAGTATATGTCGTACTACCCATGTTTCTTTATCCTCCAACATTTACTAAAGGCACAAGGACCACAACCAGTTAACACAACATTTAAATAGGCCAACTGGGTATAGAAAAATCCCTCACTGAAACTCTCTTTCAGAGTTACTATGGATTGTAACTGTAAGTTGACAGTTAGAACTAACCATCAGGAGTGGTAACACAGCTGCTAAAGGCAATTACCTCCAACTCTGACACCCTGTGCTCCATACCAGAAACACACAACGTAGGAAAAAAAACCCAACTCCCACAAGTAGTCCACTGATCTACAAACATTAACCAAGGACATGCACACATGTGGACATTCACACACATTTAAATAAAATAACCAGCCCCGAGAAGAGTTGGTGAAGGGTAAAAACATGTTCAAAATACATTATATGAAAAAGTTAAATAAAAAATGAGAAAGTACATGCACCCAAGCACATCACTGTGAAAATCTGAAGAGCAAGCCTTTTTATCTAACAAAAGATACGAAGCATTTCACAGGGCAGAAAGACAAACATGGCTATATGTAAAGGACTGTTAATCAGGACAGTTTCAGATTTCTTAAAGGTGAGTGTGTGTGTGTGTGTGTGTGTGTGTGTGTGTGTGTGTGTGTGTAACAGTCTGGCTTGGTACCTTGCACATGGATGCAAGAACCAATGGAAGGCAAAAACTGGTATCATATTCCCTAGAGATGAAGTTACAGGAATTTGTCAACTGCCCAATGTGTGTGCTAGGAACTAAACTCTGGCCATTGTAAGATCTACAAACAGTCTTAACCACTGGACCATCCCACCTTTCCCCCATCCCCTCAGTATCAGATTTCTCAATGATATCATTAGACGCTAAAATGGAGCAAAATCTTTAAAACTTCAGTGTACAGAAATTTCTTCCCTATGTTCTAAATACAATCAGGATACAAAGCATGTGTGAAAGTGAAAGTAGGAAAAATAACATTGAATTACCTCCATGTATCCTTCCCCACCCCCTGGGAAAAAAACCGCCTCTAGGGGTCACCATTCAACAAAAAGATGAGTAACAAAAAATAGACACTGGATCATCCAAAGAAGGAGAGCATTAGAGAGGATGCTGCGGATCAAAATGGGGTACAAATGATTCGGGATACTTAAAATGGGGCAGAAAAAAGTGTTAAGCAGAGCTGAGACACAGGAACAGATAAACTGGGCTGCAGATACAATGCCATTCTGAACTGACCTTTGAAATATTAAGTCTGTTAACCTGAAAAATGGACCCTGACTTAGGATTTCTACTGCTGCAAAGAAGCATCACGACCAAAATGCAAGTTGAAAAAAAAAGGGGTTTATTTGGCCAATACTTCTATATTGCTGTTCATTATTGAAGAAAGTCAGGACATGAACTCGAACAGGGCAGAAACCTGGAAGCAGGAGCTAATGCAGAAGCCATGGAGGGGTGCTGCTTACTAGCTTGCTTCACATGGCTTTCTTCAGCCTTCTTCATCATAAAGAGCTAACTCTGCCTCCCAGGTGCTAGAATTAATTGCATGTGCCACCACACCTAGCATTTTAATAAGCTAATTTTAAAGGTGGTACATACCTTTAATCCTAGCACTTGGGAGTCAGAGGCAGGCAGTTCAAGGACAGCCTGATCGACAGAGCAAGTTCCAGGACAGCTAGGGCTACACAAAGCAACCCTGTCTCAAAAAACAAGACAAAACAAAAAGCTAATTTTACTGTAAAATTAACCACATAGAATTTCTGATGCTTAGATAAAACTTTGAATTAAAAAAAAAATTAATCAAAGGTCCCAGAAAAGTGCCACATACCTGTAAGCCTAGCAGTTGGAAGATGGAAGCAAGAGTAATTGGAATTCAAGTTCCTGCTTCAGAAAACAAGGATGCCACACAGTGGTGCAAGATTAGAAAACCAGCACTCAGCTGGCTGTGGCAGGAAGACTGCAGACACTTGAGTAACCTTGTCTACACAGTGAGTTCTAGGCCAGCTGGACTACATAGTGAGGCCTATATTCATCTCAAGTATCTCCAGCTGTGCAGTCTCTGCAGTATTTTTATACTGCCCACTTTGAAGATTTTAGCAACCAGTAGCTTTGCACACATAAGTAGCATCAAAAAGGATTTATGATGCTACAATAGACTATTTTATTGAAGATTTGACTAGTCAAAAAAGTTTATTTGTGACCCAAAATTAACAGGTCTTTTGAAACATACACAGCACAATGCACAGGAAAACTGAACCACCAATGTACACGTTCTCATCTGAAATCAAGCAAGGTAATCTTCATCTCTCTTGTTTCAACTGTTATACTGGAAATAAGTGTCCATTTGGCAATATATTTCACTTTTTTTGCTTTTTTTATTGTTTATTTCACTGATTAAAAAACAGTTATAGTGGCAAAGTGGTATCTAATATTGCTGACCATATGAAGGATGTGATATGATTTAAGGAGAAAATGCACATTAGCTGAGCTTAATTCAGGTTTGAGTTAGTGTTGTTATGAATTCATTATTACATATGGTGCCTTCAAACAGAAATGTTTATAAAACAAGGTTGCCTATTAATATGCTGATGAAATGTGTGAGTGGTCTTGAAGGACCCTAACAGTCTGCTGGCCCTAGGAGTTCATAATTCAATATACACTACTAAATGAACCACGGGCCTTATAGAGCACAGTGCCAGCAAACCTGAGACAAGCTTTAGGAAGCATACGGACAAAACTGAATGTATTATTAAACTTCAACTTGGGGACCAAGAGTTTGGTTCTAAGCACCCACACCAATGGCTTACAACAGCCTGTACCTCTAGCTCCAGAAAAGTATCTCAGGCATGGTATCTCATGCCTGAATTCTCAGCGCTTGAGAAGCTGGGACAGAAGGATTGCCATGAGTTCAAGGTCAGCCTGATCTACAGTGAATTCCATTCCAGCCTGGGATACAGAAGAAAACACTGTCACTAAAGCACACCAAAAATATATAAACATCTCACTACCAGGAAAAAAAACCAAAATGACGAATTAATACATTTATTTTAAAATTCATTTTGATGAGTACATGATCAAGGACAGTCAGTAAAATTAATAAGTTAGGAAAGGATAATTGGGCTAAGAGATCACTGAATATACTATATCAATAACGGAGAAGTGAAGCCAGGACTTTAATCTCAGCACTCAGAAGGTACAGGCAGAAGGGTCTCTGAAATTGAAGCAGCCTGGTCTACAGAGTGAGTTCCAGGACAGCCATGGCTGCACAGAGAAACCCTGTCTTAAAACCAAACAAACAAAGCAGACAAGTAAATACATCAATGATTAGGGAAGCAAGTATATCAGAAAAATTAAATATTACACAATGAAGAAATCTCAATTGACTGATGAATGTTAAATTATTGAAGATATAGCTGGGAAAACCATTTATACACATAAAAAAGCAGGGACTGTGCCTGTTCTTAATAATTTATTAAATTCTATGTAGATTCAAGAACTAAATATGAATACAATTTAAAGAGTTAAGGTGCTAGAAAAATGAAAGAAAATATTTATGCTTTTATTTGAGGAAAGATTTTATTTATCAAAAACAAAAAGAAAGAAAAACAGAGATAAAAATATTGAAAGTCAAACAACCATAAAGGGAACACTTCATAGTCATAC
The DNA here is from genome assembly GCF_004785775.1 of Grammomys surdaster. NCBI lineage: Eukaryota > Metazoa > Chordata > Mammalia > Rodentia > Muridae > Grammomys > Grammomys surdaster. Next base: position 3,736,866 of record NW_021620638.1, on the reverse strand, counting down.
TACATATCTTGGTAGACAGAGATAGTGTTGTACAGTAAAAGATACTGGGAATAAAAGTAGAAGATAGATGATACAGTCACAGATAAAAGCATTCTGAAGAATAAAACATAAATGATTTCTACAATAGAACTTAGAGATCAGTAAGAAGAAACAAATCCCAGGGCAAATTAACAGTTCAGGTAACAATTTCCAGTAGTGTAACAAAAAATATCTTGAGAATTTTCCTCTATAATCAAAAAGATGAATATTATAACATTATTTTACCACACCAGTTTGGAACATTTAAAAGGTTGACAAGGTTATGGGTTTGTTTGTTTGTTTTCGTTTTTTGGTTTTTGGTTTTTCGAGACAGGGTTTCTCTGTGTAGCCCTGGCTGTCCTGGAACTCACTTTGTAGACCAGGCTAGCCTCAAACTCTCGAACTCAGAAATCCACCTGCCTCTGCCTCCCAATTGCTGGGATTAAAGTCGTGTGAAGGTTATGGTTAAAGGAAAACTTTTATATCATTTGGAATGACAAACAACCTTCTACGAAAACAACCTAGAAGTTTCTATAAACCTTTAAAATACTAATATTTGCCCATTAAGTTTTCATATATACAGAATTTAATTCACTCTCAGTAAAACCTCTGCATCCAGGTATGGTGACATACAACTTTAATTCTGCACTTGGGAGCCAGAGGCAGGTGTATCTTTGTGAGATCAAGGCCAGTCAGGGATACATAGGAGTCCCTGTCTCAAAAAGAAGCAAACAAGGCATAGAGCAGGTCACAGGTGGCAGCTCTGTACCCAACCCCAGAAAACCAAGAGAAAGAGGGACTCCCAGGAGCCTTAACTCAGGCAGCATCCCAGGTAAAAAATGAATCAGCCTTGATGTCTGCTGTTAGAAGTTCTAATCCAGATGCTGGCCTCCGAACTTATACTACTCAGACCTTTGAAGGGCCACTGACAAGAACATCAAACAGCTAGAGATTGACATCACTAATCTGAAGAAATCCCTCGTTTCACTGTCTGAAGAAACCTCCTAAAATCGCAAAGATCCTTATTGGACTTGATTTACTCTATTACAATAGAAAAGGCTGTGTACAGCTCTTGACTGTGTACAACCCTTAAAGAAGAAGGTTGCCTTTACATAGACAAGACAAGGAGGGTTAAAGAGAGCATGAAATAGGTAGTGAAGGCCCTAAGAAAAATCAGAGAGAGAAAGAGACAGATGAATACTGGTACAAGAATTGGTTTTCAGCCTCTCCAAGGTTGTCAACCCTATTTCCTCCCATCTTGGGACCGTTATTTGGGTTCCTTTTGCTTTTTTCTGCTGGTCCCTGGCCCTCAAATAGGCAGACTAACTCTGTGATACAACAGATAAATAATTTGGTAGCAAAACCTACTCAGATACATTATCATAAGTTAGCTATGGAGGACCACGAGACTCAAGATGAGGTTGTTACTTTATACAGGGTGTTTCCAAAACCCATCTCCACCCAACCTAAAAGGGGGGACTTCTGCCCCTAGACCAAGCAGAGAGGGGCCACCCAGAACCCCCTCTGACAGATGATCTGAATTCTTGCTTAGGCTGCGAGGCTAAGCACTGCAAGGGAATATAAATAAAAGTTAAAAATATTTCTCTGAGTTCCCTGAGGGACAAGCCTGACTGCATAGGGGTTGATGTCAAAAGTATCCCCTCTCCAGGAAAAAGACATCGGGACAGGTATGGTCCTCATGCCTCACTGGACAACAACAGGGGGACTGGACCCATCACAAGGTCCCCTTCAAATACTGGAGGTCAGACCTCTATCCCCGCCTTCACAAGATTAGAATCACCACAGCCCTTCTATACTTAGAGAAGGGAGGAGATGTCAAGGGCAGCCCTGCTTATACACCAAAGGCCTAAAATCAGCCATAGGCCTAAAATCAGCAATAGGCCTGTCATACATGTATACTAACACCAAGTCTTGGGTCTCAGTGGAAAAACATTGAAACAGATGGCTATAAGCTAATGTAAACAGGCAGCTTTTGTGGAAATTTATAAGTCTGAGTAGTCATAGACCTTGTAAATAGATAGCCTTGGCAGACAATACCAACTTAGATAAGGACAATCGAATCATAGGCAGAGTCATAGTGACTTGTCCCCTGAACCTTCACCCAGCCGATACCCGATATCTGTATTCCCCCTGAACACCCACACTCCAGTGTCATTCCCTTCCCCACATCCTGCCTTTCTGTGTTTATAACCCCTGTTGAATGAATTACGATTTGAGAAAAAATAAATTATATATATATATAAAAAAAGAAGCAAACAAAAACCAAAATAAATCATTTTATGAGTATGCTAAGACATAGGTGTAAAAGTGTCCATTGTGGAGGGCCTGGAGAGAGGGCTCAGTTGGTGAAGGGCTTGCTTTATAAGCATGAAGAGCTGAGTTTAATAACTAGATGCCACATTAAGCTGAATATGGCACTATGTACTTGTAATCCCTATACCAGATTGCAAGTGGAGACAGGAAAATCCTCAGAAGCCAGCCTACTTGGAAGGTTCCAGGCCAGGGCATCGAGAGACTGTAACACTCTGACGAGCCTTTGTTTACTCCCTGAGTGAACCACGCAGAGACTAGAATCACTGCAAAAAGTAAGAGGAATTTTACTGTTCCAGCATGCTGGGGCCATCCTGCATCCAAAAGGAGAGGCGACCCCACGCAGCTTGTTCATCGGACATTTACACAGTCTCCAGGGGTAGCACAGAGAAACAGCTACTAGGCACAACAATGGCAGAACAATGATTGGCAGATTGGCAGAACAATGTCTCTAGGGAATGAGGTGGCAGAGACTTCCCTTGTCTGTGCATGGCCAAGGGTCAGTCCTGTGGAATCTGTCCTTATGCTCTGGGCCTCTCTCACCCACAGGTTGGTCCCCACCCCCTGTGGTCTGAGGAATGTTAATTAGTCTCTCTCTTCTGGAGTGGAGGAGTGCCTAACTGGTCTATGACCTTTCTCTTCCAAGAGTGGAGAGGTCTGACGGAATTTTCTAGAGTTCCTGAGTTAACCTTTTCAAGACCTTGTCTCAAAACCAAAAAACTCAAAAAAGACTAAGGACAGAATCTGACTAATGACACCTCAGGTTGTCCTCTGTTCCCAACACTCACTTACATATGCATGCGCAGATACACACACACACACATACATATATACATTGCAGGAATTTTTGTTTTAATATTTTTGTCATGCTTTGCATATTTTTAAATCAATTTAGCTAAAAAAAAACCTTACATGTAAAAAATAAATGATACACATAATTTATACAATTTTATACTTGGGGAATCCCATTAAAGAGGGTAAGGAAGGATTGAATGAGCTAGGGAAATCAAGGACACCACAAAACAAAAAACAAAAAAACAAAAACAAAAACAAAAAAACCCTACAGAATCAACTAACCAGGGCCCATAGGTGTCCACACAGACGGAACAACCAGAAAGCATGCATGGAATGGACCTAGGCCCTCTGCACATATGTAACAGTTGAGCAGCTCAGTGTTCATATGGGACTTCTAAAAAGAGAGGGGCTGTATCTGACTCTGTTGCCTGCCTTTGCATCCCTTTATTCTAACTGGGCTGCCTTGCCTAGCCACAATAGGTGAAGTTGTACCTATTGTCCTTCTGTAACTTGATATGCCAAGGTTAGTTGACATTCATGGGAGGCCTCTCCTTTTCATAGGAAAAAGAGCTTAAGGGAGGATGTGGATGTAGGGGAGAGGAGAGGGAGGAACTGGGAACAGAGGAGTGGGGGAGGTAGATCAGGATATAATGTAAATTTAAAAATAGATTAAATATTCTATTCTACAAGAAAAAAGAAAGGAAGGAAAGGAAGAAAGAAAAGGAAAGAATGAAGGAAAGAAAGAAAAGAAAGTGTAAGGTAGGATAACGGGATATTCCAGTCCAACAGAATGCAAAAAGCTCCTTTAAACAGGCCCAAGTAGTGATCCTACTACTATCAGTTTACTAAATCGACATAGTGTCGCATTACTCTGTAAATTCCTACGTCTATGCCCATACATTGGTACAGCTCTCAGAACTATGAAACTCACAACTGATCAAGTAAAGAGAGTGTCAGTGGAGAACAGTGAGTGTCCTCAGTCACAAGTGGGACATCTTTACTATAAAAACACATGGAGACACACAGAGAGAATGCATGGTAGAGAGTGCATGCACACACAGAGAAAGAGAGACATGGTCTCAGGAACCACCACAGAAGTGAGGGCATAAAAAGACTGTAAGAGTGAGAGGCCAGGAAAGGCCAGAACAAAACTATCTTCCAGACATGACAGCTCATGAGCTCACAGCAGATGTGGGTGCCTATACAAGAGTAAGCCAGACACCATTCTAGCATGGAGTGGGGAAGACCTCATGAGCATGCACACTTAGCTGAGGAGTTATTGACAGTTCATGGCTTCTGGGGGAGGGAGGGTCAGGTGTTATTTTAAGGGTGTGGCCCCTACTATATTGACCATGTACCAGTGCCACACAGTAATTGCGAGACAGCACAATTTGTACTTACAGGCTTATAGAAGGGGAAGAGGAGGAGGAGGAAGAAGGAAGGGAAGAGGTAGGAAGGGGGAAGACAACAAGAAGGGAGGAGGAGAAGAGGAAGAGACAGAGGAGAAAGGAGATGGAGAGACGTAGAAGGAGGAAGAAAAAAAAAAGACCAAAAAAAGCTGGGAGGGGTTGGAGACAGAAGATCACTCTGGAAAAAGTTAAGGAGCAGGGAAAGGGAGCAAATATGTAACAACAATTAATGAAAAAATAAGTTATAAATTAGAAAGAAAACAAGGAGGGCTATATGGGAAGTCTTGGAGGGAGAAGATAGAAGGGGCATAATAAAAGTACATCATAATTTGAAAAATAAAATAATTTAAAATATGTTGTATGAAAATCTCAAAAATATTATACCCAAAAGAAAATTAAGTCCTCATTTCACAGAAAATTGTACATGTGTAGCTCAGAAGAATATACAAGGGAAAGGGACTGCACTGTAGAAGTGTAGGGATGAATGTCTGTGAGATGGAGGGTTTTATTATTTGATTCCATGGATAACTCTGATGAGCAAGAGAGATGTGTAGAGAAACTTTGTGTATTAGGGGTTATGGATTTTCCCAGAGTCTTCAAATGGTACAGGTAAAAATTTATATTTCACAAGGGCTTTACAGTTTGGGGGAATGGAAAAGCAGCAAGGAGTTTGTTTCTAAGGAAAAAGAATGGTATTGGGGTACCCTAACCATGTTCACATGGTAAATGCTTTGTAAGTTTTAAAAGATAATTATCGAATTGTCTACCAGAAAGGTTTCATTCATACATGCTGGCACCAGCAGTGTACCAAAGATACCCATCAGCCCTCATGATGGGCTCTAATTTAGTTATTGCTAGAGTGGTTTGATATAAAAGCAAACTCACCTTCCTCATCCCTGCTATTGTTGCCTTTTGTCCTTTTGTTTTCTGCCTTGGGGATGGAACACAAAGACTACATGTAAGCACCGTGCCCTCTTGGAAGTTCTAGCTCCTAAATTTTGAGAAATAAATCCCCTTTTAAATAAATCACCCAGTCTATAGTTTTCTGTTATAGCAGCAGAAGACAAGCAAATACAAAAAAGAAAATGTTTTCCATCATCTACGATAATCCTGAATAATAATAACAACAACCTTTTTAACCAGAAAGGTGTAGTTTTTCCAGACTCAGATTATAACATTTATAATTTGTTTGCCCAATTAAAACTCTTCTGTTTCCCAGAAGAACTAACTGATGCTTGGTTTTCCTATTAAAACATCAAGTAATTGCTTCTTGGATAAAAGTTCAGTATTTCTCTTGCTTATGTAATCTTTACATTTTATGCAAAAGTGTTGTATTTGCTTGTTAAAAGGGGATTTATTTCTCAAATTTTAGGAGCTAGAACTTCCAAGAGGGCACGGTGCTTACATGTAGTCTTTGTGTGCCATCCCCAAGACAGAAAACAAAAGGACAAAGGGCAACAATAGCAGGGATGAGGAAGGTGAGTTTGCTTTTATACGAAACCACTCTAGCAATAACTAACTTAGAACCATGCTAACCCATCATGAGGGCTGAGTCTTCAAGTTCTAAACATCTTTTAACGGCCAATTCTTTATAGCTGTAATTAAACTTTGACATGTATTTTGGAGGGGACACTCAAATTATGGAATCACATGTTTATTGTTTTATAATAGAAAAACTACAAAGACACAGATTCCAATGATATTCCAATGTTATCTGCTCATTTAAATTAACATTCTAGTGATAGTTTCTTGAAAATATGATGCACACTTCTAATTCAGACTCCAGCCCAGACTGACGTTCAGGCCAATACCTCCAGCAGCCCATCCCTCTCACATATAGACAGTCACCCTAAGAAACTATCTGTGAATCTCTAGCTAATAATCTTATATGTTCTCACCCGAGAAATTGAGTTTTAAAAAGTTGGTAATGGCTATGTATATGCTCTGGTCTCTGCCTCTAGCTAGAGAGCCGGAAAGCCTCACTGTGAAGTCCCACACTTCCTCAGAGACCTGTAAGAAAAGACAGCCACTCCTGCTTCATGAGCTTGATTCTGTTACAGAGTACCCATCAGGTTTTCTGTCTCTAAACTCTCTTCAGAGCCCCCACCATGCTGATATCTGTCGATTCATGGTATTTATAGTCCTTTCTATTAAATTTCTTACCCTCAACAATCCATCTCAGTGTTCCTTCAAACCACACAACTAGACCTTTCAACTCTTATTTCTTCATACAGAACTATTTCTGTAAGGATTTTTATTAATTTCAATGGAGACCTCTGTTGGTGTAGGCATTTAATCTGGAAAACAGTAAATGTGTGTAACATGTTTTTCTTGTGCTTAATCACATGCTTAGAAACAAAAACAGAGAACAAGAGAGATGGCTCAGTGGTTAGGAATACTGGCTGCTCTTCTACAGGACCAGGACTCAATTCCCAGCACACACATGGCAGCTTACAACTGTCTGTAACTCCAGTTCCAGGGGATATGACACTCTCACGCAGCCATGCATACAGACAAAATGCCAATCCACATAAAATAAATAAATATTAAGAAAGAAAAAAAGGGGAATAAATTTTAACGAAGTAATGTTTTTTTTAAAAGTTCCTTTAAATCTGTCTTGCTTTGTCAGTGGAAATATTATTAAAGTGATTTACTGTGTTCAAAGCAGACTCACTCCTTCCTATTAAAGAATGAGTTAACCTCATATTCATTCACTTCTCTGTAGCCTACTGTCCTTAACATGAGACGCCTAACAACAGGCAGCACTCCAAGGAAAACAATCTGAAAACCATCAGGAAATATGAAGCTAAAGATTATGCTTTCCCAAGAGGGATTATGTCCTAAGTATTCTCCATGTATAGAAATTATTTACTATGTTCTCTTAAACAATGTTTCTCTATAATAAGCTTTTAATCTCTATATATTCATTTCTGAAAGTAAACATAAGATTTCTATAGCAGATATCAGTTCTGATTAGTAACATCAAGAAATGTACCATACTCCTGCACCTAATACCTCACAGTTAATAAACACAATAGGGATCAATCAGTTGGTTAGATCTATTCATTACAGGGCTTGAACTATAAGAAAAGACTCTCAAAATTATGAATCTAGGAATTTCTGCAGGATGACAGCCCAGCTTCTACCTTCCTCTGATAAACAGAAGCAAATATTCTTTGGGGAGCTCCTACCCCATGGGATATAAATAGCTGTTCTAGGGGGACAGAAGCCTTGCTGAGTTTGTAGCCTTGGGAATGCATCCAAGCCTCTCTGTTTATATTCATTGAAATATAAACTCAGACGTCTAACTATCTAATCAATCATTATTTAACTTCCATGACTTGTCCTTTAACCCAGTTTCCATTTAGAAAGCCCTAACAACACAGAAACATGAAAATATTTACTTCTTGCAGAAAGTAAAACTAAACAAAGGATCAATTCATAAAGCACTGATTGCTGCCATTTACCTAAAATGGGGATGTTCTGGGAATTCCTTGAAGGGATTCCAGAGATGCTTTGCAGGACGGCAAAGTAAGGATACAAGGTGAGCAGAATTCTGGGCCCTCAATCTCCATTTTAAACATTATTCTTCTGCTTTTATATATTGGGCTCTCAAGTAGATTTATGTTGCAGTTTGTTTTGAAGACATGAAAAGAAATGAAATTGATTGCCACTGTAACACACACACACACACACACACACACACACACACACACCACATACAAATACCCCTTAGGTAACCTAAATAATCACTACAACATTATAGAAACAAGCAAACTCTACTCACATTCATACTTGTTTCTTTATCTTGTTGCTCTTACTTGCTTTAATTCCTACACTCCAAAATACATTATCACCACAGAGTTGTCAAGGATACAGAAAATTCAGATACTGCTCATGTCTATGTACATAATGATAACTAAAGACCACACTTAAGCACTGGCACCATCTGTCCTGAGAGCACTGTAGCGTGCATAATTCTGTCTTCTAATGCGGGTCATCCCTACACTATACTGCAGTCTTTTTACAGGAACCATGTCTATTTGCTAACAGAAATGGAATATTCTTTTTTTCCTCCAAGAGAAATAAACTACATACTTACAGCCATTATTACAGTTCTTTAATTTTTATAGCTTCAGGAAGCACAACTAAATTATTCTGTCCTTATAAGCTTTCACTAAAGTCACTATATAAATTTCCAATATGGGGTTCTTGGACCCACCAGCTCATCCAATCAGAAGGACTGTAAATCCCAGGCTAAAGTTTACGAATACCCTAGCTATAGCTATGATTCACCAGCTAAGAGTATATTGGCAATCTGTAAATTCAAAAGAAGCTACATAGTAAGGTTTTTTTCTGAGACAGAATCTTTATTACGTAGCTCTGGCTGTCCTGGAACTCATTTTGAAGATGAGGCTAGCCTTACACTCACAAAGATCCATTTGCCTCTACCTCCCAAACGCTAGGATTAAAAACATGTGTCACCATGCTTGCCAACTTTCAAGATTTCTAAACTTTTTTAATGAATCTTTCAAATGACTGACTATTTGTATTTCTAAGGAAAAAAATCTGTAGAATTCAGAAGTCTGAATTCTGATCTTGCTAGGTAAGTCAAAAAAAATCATTTAATTATTCTTACCAAATTTCTCATTTGAAAGAAGAAAGTCTTTATAGAGATTAACATGGGTCTTGAGTTTCACATAATTATTAAAGTTTCAGTTTGGGACAATCTTTGTCTATACTTTCAAATGTGCTGGAAAGTACAGTTTTAATCTACCTGGCAAAATTTTCCACTGTATTTCTTCTTCTCCCAGATGTTTAGTGTATTGTGTGGAAAGATTCTGGGGACTAGGGATTCACTGAAGCTCAACAGTAAAGAGCCCACCTTGCATGCACAACGCCCTGGACTGAATTCCATTCTAGAAGCGGAATTCAAGTAAAGAGATAATTAATATAGAGCAAGCTGAGGCCAGATTCTGCATTATTTTCTGTCAGTTATAAAAAATAATAAACATAATTTTGGGGCCTATCACCTCACTTCTCAGTTCCCTTTATAAGTAAGATTATTGACTCTCTGACATATATGTGTGTGATATATGACTTACTTATTCATAAGTATGAGTGCCCAACTGCCAGATACTAAGCTAAACAAAGAAAAGAGAAAACTGAAACTATGGCCAGTAAAGAACAATGTAAATGTAAGGTAAACTGTAGTAGCAGGTTCTAATTGCATCACTACATCCCGATGGTGACATTGTCTTCGGAAGTACGGAATGTGGCCGAGCCTGGGTTATATATTGAGAACTTGTCTCAAAAACCAAAAACCAAAATGAAGCAAAACAAAAAAGTCCAAGAATAAAGCAAGAGCATGAAAAAATTAAGCAACCCCTCCCCCTTCTCCCCAAAGCCCTTGTGTTTATGTCTCCATTAATAAAGAATAAAGCTGAGAAGATACTCTTTAATTATGTCACTGAAGATGTCAGAGACTGAAGGGCAAAATGCTCCATAAAGATGCTATGGATGAATAAAAACCACAGAGGCTAGGAGCTGAAGAGATGGCTCGGTGGCTAAAAGCACTTACTGCTCTTGCAAGAGGATTCAGGTTCTGTTCCCAGCACTCACAATGTAGCTCACAACCATGCTCCGGTTTCAGGAAATCTGATTCCCTTTTGATCTCCAGAGGCACCAGGCAAGTTAAGTAGTGCATGTGCATACGCACAAGCAACACACTCATACACATAAAAAACCAAACCAATACCACCGCCCCTACATATCCATATTCCACACTGTTCTAATGTAATGAGTCCTAAAATTCCCTGAGCTGATTTCAGTATCTGAAGGAGTTAGGGAAACTCCACAAAACTCGTAATTTGAAATCCCATCTTCTACAGGAATATCTGAGACAGGTATCTTATGCATTTTTGAATTATCCCGTTTCTTTATAATTACAAGATTTTTAAGTTTTGGGTGTATTTTCGTGGGTTTTTTCCCCCCTTTAAATTTCTATGTCTACTTCCTAACCTCGTCAACTTCCATTTTACAAGAATTGAAACGCAGGGCTCAAGTCCAGCATTAATTAGCACAGGATCTCTTAAGTTATCAAGGCAGCAGTCTGCTTTCTAAAACTCAGCTTTTGGCGGGAGGTGCGATTTTCTAAGTTACCAAACTTTGGGGGATAGAAGGCAGGGGTGAAGAAGAGAAGCTGGACACGAACGCTGCCGTGTGCCCTGCGACTGGCGCCCCCGAGGCGCGAGCGCTCTCCTCAGGGAGCCTGAACGCTCAGTGTTAGTGGGTACCTGACTGCGGGCGGCCGGTCCACAGCCCCCTCCCGCCGGCCAGGCCTCGGCCAGGCCTCCGAAAAGCCACCGCCCTGGCCAGCATCCACAGCATCGCCCCTCAACTCAGTGAGAGCGCCCCGCAACCACCCTCCTTGACCTTAGGCCCCTCCGCCAGCCCCGCCCCCTCCGCCAGCCCCGCCCCTCCGCCCAGACCCTCCTCATAGACGCCCTCGCACTCGTCCCATCCCATCACACCCTCCTCTTCGTTCCCGGTCTCCGCCTCAGTCTCACTCCGCTCCGCCCCTTTGGACTATCTCGTTCAACTAAGTCCCTCGCCGCACACCCTTCGGCTCCGCCCTCTTTGGCTCAGGCCCCCCCTCGACCCCGCCCCACTCCGCTCACTCCAACCCATCCGGCGCTTTGATGTAGGCCTCCGCCTCCGACTCGCCAGAGTCCAGGACTCTGGCCACTGAGTCAGGCTGATGCTTCACGACTTGAATCCCGGAAGCCTCAAAGCCAAATGGCCCTATCCCTCTGATCCGCCCTCTTCGGGACCGCCTCCTTTGACACGCCCCTCTCCCGCCAAAAAGCCAAAAGGCCTAATGACCGGTTGTGTCTCTTCCGCTTCCGTCTTCGTGTACTGGGGGGGTCTCACCGAAGGCCGTCGGTGGCAGTGTTTACGCTGGTTTCCCCTTTACAGTCTTTCCTCCTCTCAGACACACCCACCATTCTCCTACTTGAGTGACTACCCGCCCTTTTGCAGAAACTTGGTGAGGTCGGAACCTTTGTGCTGCCGGAACTAAAGTGCAGTAGTACGCTGGCAGCCGGAAGGCTGCATAAATAGATGAATACCAGTTTCCTTCTGGCAGTTGATCGCTGGGGTTCCGGTGAGGTGGTTGGCGGGTGAGCTCTTCAGCTTCGTTTCCTGTTATGCATCGACCGAATTTTCGACCCCCAACTCCTCCGTACCCCAGCCCGGGGATAGGAGGTTGGGGTAGCGGAAACAACTTCCGGGGTGCCCTGGGCGGGGGGCCGCGGCCGCCCTCCCCTCGGGACGGGTACGGGAGTCCGCACCACACTCCGCCCTGCGGGCCCCGGTCTAGGCCGTACGGGAGCAGCCACTCTCCGCGGCATGGCGGCAGCTTCTCGGGGGCCCGCTTCGGGTCTCCATCCCCGGGCGGCTACCCAGGCTCCTACTCCCGGTCCCCCGCGGGGTCCCAGCATCAGTTCGGCTACTCCCCAGGGCAGCAGCAGACCTACCCCCAGGTAAAGACAATAGCTAGCGTTTGCCGAACTCTTACTGTTATGGCAGGCGTGATATTAAAATTCCCTTTACGTGGATTGTTTAATCCTCTTATACTACGTTCCCCCAATTTTGCAGTTGAGTAACCTGAGGCGTAAAGAAATTATCTAAGACTACCATAAGTGGAGGAGCTATAGTTCTCTGTTCCACAGTAATTGTTCTCTTAGCCACCATACCACATTCGTATACAGACTATTTTAATCCTCCATTTCTTCTCCTCCCTCCCCAGAGGTTTTTGTTTTGTTTCGGTTTTTGTTTTGTTTTTTTTTTGTTTGTTTGTTTGTCATTTATTTCAGTGAATATTCCTGGATTTCTCGGGGGAGGCCAGTGAATGATTCCCTACTGTTGTGTAGTATGGCTCCTCTAGACTTTAGTCTACGGCCATTTTCCTACAGATGTCCCGCCCTTATTTTTGCATTCTTGCTTTTTTTTTATGATTATCGTTTTTCAATCTATATTTATATCTACTCCAAGTTCTCTTGAAGGGAAAATAGAACATTTGGAATTGTGAAAACTTCCCCTCTTCTCGATGAGTGAATACAAGACAGGAAGTAGCTCTTTGGCTAACAACTTGGATCTAAGGCGTTTTGCAAAATTGAATATGCTCATCCAGCTGAATCCCTTATGAGTTGTAGTTAATATGAATAGAAAATTTTCATGCTACATTAAAGTTCTAGAAATTTGAAGCCTACCAGGTTAAAAAGTCTCCAGGAGAAATTGAATACAGTTAATCACTGCTTGTACTGTATTTACTTGTATTTAATAGCTGCAGGGTTATCACATTAGAAACTGAAAAGGTTTTTAATATGATAGCAGACATTTTTAAAAGAGACATATACAATTGGTTTTAGTAATTCTTAAAAGCACTAGATTAAAGAAATTTGCAACTGAATATATTGGGTTTCAATTGACAACTTTTAATGTGACTCCCCACTAATATTTAACTAGAGGAGAAAGTACCAATTATCTCTATTAGATGTTTTTATTTTTAACTGATGATTTTTTTCCTAAAGGGTTCTCCAAGGACATCTACACCATTTGGATCAGGGCGTGGTAGAGAAAAAAGAATGTCTAATGAGTTGGAAAGTTATTTTAAGCCTTCAATGCTTGAAGACCCTTGGGCTGGCCTAGAACCAGTATCTGTAGTGGATATAAGCCAACAGTACAGCAATACGCAAACATTCACAGGCAAAAAAGGAAGATACTTTTCTTAACATTTCTGAAATTCAACTGGAAGCCTCATGTGTCAGGAACATCTTGGACAGAACTTTACTTGTGTAAATGAGTTGAACCCAAAGATGATGACTTTGAATAATGATTAGCAGACCGTTGGATATCTCTAACTTTATCAAGTGTTTATATTAGAGGAAATGATAGGACAATTTACAGTATTTAGCTATCTGGGAGTGTGTGCCACAGAACAGTTTTCATATTTAACATTTCCAATATAACAGACATTTGTTTTTTCAATGTTTTAAAATAAAACGTTTTTGTCTTCCTAATTGTGATTTTGTGAATATGTAGAATTGCTAAAATAATGCTTCATAATCATTTAGAATTTGAGGGTAAATGTTTTACAAACTTTTTAATGAAATAGATAAGCTACCCTATATATTTCTATTTTCTATATATTTATTAATAGAAAATTGTTCTACATTCATTTTTTGTATTTTTGTTAAAATATTGAAACTCAAAAGTCACTGCAAGTCACTTAACATGATTTATACTTCTTTAACCACAAAAGGCCAGGATAAACCATATATATACAGTTCAGTGTTCTATCCAAATTTCTCTATATTTGTAGTATTGTAGACTTACTTTCTCTTGAAGCCAAAGAAGGTGTTATGTTCATTTCTTGTCATTGTGATAAAATGCCAGAAGAAAGCAAAGGAGGAATTTTGGTTGATAGTTTCTAAAGTTCCCATGGAAGTTCAGCTGGATCCATTAGTTGGTCTTGAGGTGAGTCAAAATATGTGTATGGATATGGCAGAAGCTATTCACTCTTGGCAACCAAGCTGCAGAAAGACAGGAAGGGGCCAGGGACAAGAGGAACCTTTCTAGAGCACCTTCACCTTTTTCTGCCTCCCAATAATAACATCATGTGAACCATTGAGGTATTAATCCACTGAGGAGGTAATACCCTAACAATCTAATCACTTCCCAGTAATCAGACAAGCCTTCAACACATGACCCATTTGGGGAGACACTTCATATCCATACCACAACAAAAGAGTAATAGTAATCTCAAATCACTTCCATGACAAAGACAACAAATATGTACTTGATTCCATCAATCTCAAAGACAAATGAGGAATCCAGTTTACTGTGACCTAGACAGTAAGGTCTAATTATCTTGACTCATGGGCACATTTCTAATCTGAGAAAAAGTTCTATGAACTTTAGCTTACTTTTCCTGGCTGAGGTAGATGGATGCTGTGTATATATACCTGTATTAATAGAAAACTTGGAGGGATATTCCTTAGTTATTTAAAATCAAGTCTTGAACAGTGCAGTCTGTTGAAGAAATTGTCAACATTCTCCAAAAGAAAAGTGAAATGGCCATTCCACCTAGGTGAGCCATGCCTATTTGTTATTGGGATGGGGACCCACTGGAAGGATGCAAATAAAACCTCTATTGAAGCCAGAACTTTGAAATTTTTCTACTAGTTATTAGCTAGATACCTCAGTTTTATTATGTAAAATGAGAAAATTCATAGTACTTGTCTTAATCCTATATTCTGAGTTCTCAGAATAGTGCCTATAAAATAGTAGGGACTAAGTAGATGTTTAATAAATATATAAATTCTGTTTGTAAGGGTTAATAGAGTAATGTTATGTGGCTATTTGAAAGAAAACGTCCATACTCAACATCTTGGGTTTTTTTTTTTAATATATTTGATGCTTATTGAACTTCATAAATAAAATACAAGACTTGAAAACAATTACTAAACAGTCTCTTAGAAAGTACATTATTGGCAAAAATGAAAAATTAGAGCCAGACACAATTTTATATGGTTGTAATACCAGCTACTCCAGAGGCTGAGCTGACTTGATTGTAAAATTAAAGCCAGCCTGAGCAATTTAGCAAGATTTTGCAAAAATGAAGTTAGGGAAGGTTTTATATGCTGCATTTGTACCATGTTTGGGAGACATTCAAACCCAACTTCAAGTTTCATTTTTAAATTCTGTTAGCAACATATACTGTAAGGGTTCTATCTAACCTCTGAATTTTTAAGAGAACTGTCCTCAGCAAAAGTGCATACACTATTAGTGATATATTCAGAATTAGGCTTTTGATGGGGTTTTGCTTAGTTTTTTCATTGAGATAGAGTCTGGCTATATAATTCTGGCTTACATGAAACTCACTATTTGTAGATCAGGTCAGCTGTAACTCAAAAGAGATCTGCCTGCTTTTGCCTCCAAAGTGCTGGGATTAGAGGAGTGTGCCACCATACCTGTCTATTTTTAAGAATGGTTCTTAAGCTGAGCTTAATGATACACATCTTTGATCCTAACTCTTGAGATGTCAGGTGGATCTCTTAAATTTGAGGTCAGCCTGGTCTACATAGTGAAGTCCAGGACAGCAAGAGCTACATAGTCAGACCCTGACTTGGAAAAACAAAAACAACAAAGAAAAGCTGAATAACTTTTTAAAGAAATGTATAGACCTTTACATCTCAGAAATGGGCTTTAAACAAGAGTATAGTCTATATTAGCATTGTCTCCTAATGAGATTAATTCTTTTGAGGTAATTAATGTTCCAAGGGATAGGTAAGCATAATAGTTTACGAAAATCCAAATTCAGATCCTTAATTTCCAAAACTCTGCAGAATTAAATTAACTGAAGATGCCTGTGATCAAGGGATCACAGCAGTTTTCTTTTTAAATCTTTATCACATTTTACAAAAGAAACAAATAGCAAGGTTTGTTTTCCATAAATGAACCTAACTATTTCAATTCCCTTATACTCTTACGGAATTTTGCCACTTCCCTATCAAGAGAGTATATCTTTTTGAACTTTATCAAACATTTCTTACTGTCTTGGTAAAAGGAGTATGGCGGAATTTAAACTGTTACATTGCCTATGGAAATGTTCAGAATTCAGATTTTTGTCAAGCAAAGGAGATAGCAGTGTTGGTTTAATGACTTTTGTCTTTTTGTCCACTATTTTAAGCACTAGTTTTTGGGTGAATCACATGAAGTTATTAATAGCCATAGTCACCTTGCTGTGCTCATAGAACACAGAAGTTACTCTTCCTGTCCAGCTGCATTTCTGTCTTGTTAGCCATCATTACCCCATTTGTCTCCTAGTTATCCTTTCCAGCTCTGATGACCCTTTTAAAATTTCATATCTAAATGAGAGCACAGTATTGTATGCTTTCCTTATTTCACTACATAATGCCATTCAAAAGGCTGGGTGTGGTGGTACCTGCCTGTAATCCCAGCACCTGGAAGGCAGAGACAGTTGGATCTCAAAGTTTGAGGCCAGCTTTGTTGGTCTGCATAGTTCTAGGACAGCTAGAGCTACATAATAAGACTCTGTCTAAAAAAAAAAAAAAAAAAAAGCTATCCAGGCTTATCCATTTTGCCAAAAAATGACAGGATTTCATGGGGTTTTGTGACTGAATACATACCTTGTTAGTCTGTATATGTCACACTTTCTTTAGCCATTCTCCATTTGGTGGAGACCTAGACTAGTCTGATATTTTTACTATTCCTAGCAAGTTGCTTTGTATGGATAAATGGATTCTAACTTAAAACCAAGGATACTTATTTAATCTGGGGTGCATACATGTGCCATGGTATGGTGTAAAGGTCAGAGGACAACTTGGGGGACTTGATTCTCTACTATGTGGGTTCAAACTTGGATCATCTGGCTTGGAGGCAGCTTTCTTCACCTGCTCAAGCTACCTTACTGGCCCCATTGAATCTGAAGTTTAATTGTGAAATCAAAAGACTTAGAATAGCCAGTTCAGCAGAACATGAGCCTATAAAAGAGACGAATGGAATTGAGGAGCTGGATAGATGTCTCATCACTTGACTGCCCTCACAGATGGGCTTCATTTCCAGCATGTATATAGCAACCCACAACCATCTGTAACTGTAGAGTAGTGGTTCTCAACCTTCCTGATGCTGCAACCCTTTAATACAGTTTCTCATGTTGTGGTGACTACCCCCTACCATAAAATTATATCGTTGCTACTTTATAACAGTAAGTTTGCTACTGTTATGAATTGTAATATAAATACCTCATATGCAGGATCTCTGATATGTAGCCCCTGTGAAGGGTCAGTTGATCCAAAGTGGTTGCAACCCACATGTAGAAAAACACTGCTTTAGTGGATCATACACTCATGCAGGCATATACACATGAAATTCAAGTCTTAAAACTAGAGATATTAAGCATTCTGCCCCAAGTTCTGTTTATTCGCCCAGCTTCTAGTACCAACAGATTCTTAAATTTGGCCAGAGAAGCTTCTTATTGCAGAATAAGGTTAATGTAGAGATTCATTAGCTGTTCAAATGCTGAGAAAAAGGGACTGTGACTGCTTATCAGCTATAGATGGAACATGTGTATCAACCAAGCCCCCAAGTCTTGGGAACACTGAGGAAGATGGTGCAGAAAGAATGTAAGATCAGAAGAAAGGAAGACCTCTGGACATGGCATAGCTGTTGCATGCATGAATTCATCTCGGTGTGGGTACCAATGCAAGATCAAGAATTTAAAGTTCTAGCATTGGAGCTGGAGAGAAGACCCTCTGGTAGAGCACTGGCTGTTCTTCCATGCCATCACTGGGATTCTTTTCCCAGCAGCCATGATGTAGCTTATAATAAGATGTTTTTCCAATCCCATGGGGCCTGAAGCCCTCTGCTGGCCTCCACCAGCACTGCATGCACATTACATATATGCAGGCAAAACACCCATGCACTTAAAATTCCTGCTAGGGGAGAAGGAGGGCTCTGGGTGCCTCACACTTAGATGAAGGGCTAATGACAGTTGATAAGTGCTAAGGGAGTGAAAACGTGAGGGAGTGAAATTATAGATAATGGAGGATACATGTTAGTTTTTATAAACATGTATCCAAACCCATAAAAGTACAAAACATTGGAAAGTCACTTCTTTGAAGGGCAGGGTTTAGTACATTCCCCAAACATCAGTGGAAGACTTCACACAATAATGCATAATTGGACTTAGTGAATTAAAAGAAAAACAACTTTTAAAAACATGAAAAGAACATACGAGATGGGGGAAGTTGATGGGAGCTAGCAGGGGATGGATAAAACCAAGATACTGGATACCATGTATAAGATTGTCAAAAATACGTTTTTCTCTCTTCAGTCTACTTGTTACTGTTAGCAAGAAAGAAGAAGAGGAGGAAAGAAAATGTGGTTGATCTTTGGATTAGTGTTGACTTTAAAATAAAACACCAAAAGCCTGATTTGTAAAAGAGAATTGGAAGTTGGACCTCACAGAAATAATCTACTCCAGCTGGGTGGTGGTGGCACATGCCTTTAATCCGAAGCACTCATGAGGCAGAAGCAGGTGGATTTCTATGAGTTCAAGGCCAACCTGGTCTACAAAGTGAGTTCCAGGATAGCCAAAGCTACATACAAAGAAACCCTGTCTCAAAAAAACCAAAACGAAAAAAAAGATGCTAAAGAAAATTAAGACAGTTAGGGATGGTAACACATGCCTCTAAAGGCAGAGGCAGGAGGATGATCTTTGTGAGTTTGAGGCCAGTCTGCTCCACATACCAAGTTCCAACCAGGGCTACATAAGCAGTCTCAAACATAATTAGAGGTTCAGCCATGGACTAGGAGAAAATATTTTCAAAACAACAGTCTACCATTATATACCTCTTACAATGTCAAAAAGAAAACATGACATGCTGGCTATTGTGTAGTACTAGCTGAAGCCAAAAGAGAGCATTGGGTGCCCTGTAATTAGAGTTGTGGCCCCCATTATGTTGGTGCTGTCAATTGTCCCCTGGAAGAGCAACTACTGCTCATAACTGCTGAGCCATCTCTCCAGCTACATGTTTGCTGTTTTTTATTATAGAAATTGTGTTCCTAGTAAATAGTTCAGAAATATGGGTCAGCAAGATGGCTCAGTGGATGGCCAGATAAGTGGAAAATATAAGAAATGTGATTGTGTCTATAGCTGCTGTAACCCCAATCTAATTCAGGTTAAATAATTCTAAAGATTTTATATGCATAGTTTTACACTGTAGAAATTTGTGTACTGTTCAAAATTCATTTAGGTTGTAACACTCAGAAAAATTCAACTTAGTTTTATTTAAACACCAAATACCCACTGGAAGTCCAGGGCCCAGCTAAGTGCAGGAGCCCACGTAATGCTATCAACTCTGCATTTCTCTTATGGTGGTTGTATACTCGTGTGCTTTGATCTTGTTTTCTAATAGACTCTTCCCTCCTGAAGACAACAAGACTGATAAAACTTCCCTCAGCAACCTAACAGAAAGGAGAGATTCATGTTCCTTAGTTTTGCAAGGGTCTTAGATTTGCATCTTTCTGGATCTGTGTCGAATATGTTTTCTCTAATCTGTAACTAACAAAATATATTACTCAGTGAGTCAAACCTAGGTTTGACCAGGGTCCTATAGACTCCATGGTGGCAGAAGTGCAGGGGCACTATTCTGCACCACAAAGACATTTTAGTGAACCATGTAGTTTCCCAGTAGAAAGCTGAGGAAAGAGTGATACAGATTAAAAGCTGTTTCATAGGCATCTTTTTATACATACCCTCTAAAGAGGAGTTGCAAAGATAGTACAGAGATACTTGTCAAAAGCAAGGGTAAAACACATGAAACTATTGTATTAGTTTTTCCCCCCAATGGATCACTTGGTATATATGTGTTGTAATTATTTAAAATCGGCCACTTGTTAATCTGACTATCTAAGCTGCAGCGACTTTGCCTAGCTCAGCCACCATGTTTCTTGGCCAGAGGCCACGTGCGTGCAGCAGCTAGAACCAGCCCACCAGAAACACCAGCCCTGCCACCCACGAGACGCTAGTGTGAGAGATGGCTCTGCCAGTCTTCCATGCTGTCTCCGAAAGGCAGGGCATTGCCCAGACCATTCCACTATCCATGCGGGCTCAGTAAGATAATGAGACTCTAATTCTTATAGATTAATCAAAGGCTTTATATGTTTGGTAAAGCTCATTAACAATATGCTCATACAAAGAGAGTTGTTTCCCAATTAGCTAACCTAAATAAAAGTAGTCACCCGCACTGCTCTCCATACCTGCGTGGTTCTCCATCCTCCTACATCTTTGCTCTGTCTCTCCCTCCCTCTCTAGCTCCTCTCTTCCTCTTCTCTTCCTTACTCCTCCTCTTCCTCTGCTAACTCCTCCCACCTTAGCTCCTTCTACAAATACGTTTATGCACAAGCCTGACAAACTGAGTTTTATCACAGAACCATCAAAGGTAAAGAAAGCCAATTGTACGAATTGTCTACAAGGTCTCCTGACCTTGACATTTGTGTTGTGGCCCTAGTTCTCTCTTCTTACTTTCACCTCTGCTTCTCTCCACCTTCCATAATAATGAGATTGATAATCTTTCTGTCCCATGATCCAGTCTAAAATTGCACTTACCATCGAGCCCCACAAGCCTTAAAAATACATAGTGAGATACCTTAGGGAGACAAATTGAAACTGGAGTCCAAAAGCCTCTGTATGATTTGTTTTTTACAGGTCTAAATATACAGCAATCCATGGTGGTGAGCATAGTACTCACTGATTCAACTGTATACATGTGATTACCCAAATTGAAAAGTGAATTTTCTGATCAGCTAGTCCGGTTGTATCTGAGAGAACTCTTTTGTCTATGTGTTGGTCATATAACTAGATCTGAGGTGGGCTACATGGCATTTTTATTAACTACTTTTTTTCTCAGTGAATGTGTCCTGGGCAACCTACATCTCGATCTTATAAAGTATATTGGATTTCTTTGATTAATTTTGTGCAGTGATGATCAAACCTGACTTCTCTAAGAGCCACATGGATGCTGGGAGTCAGACTCGATTCCTCTGGAAGACAGCCAGTGCTCTCAGCTGCTGAACCATCTTTCTAGACTCCCCTCTCCTATTAAAATTTTGAAAGACTACATAAAAGGTGACTGAATGAGAAAACAATAGGAGAAAATCAAGGGGAGCCTCTGAGTGGGTTTGGGAGGGTAAAAAGAATGGCAGTCAGGAAATGACTGCAGCAGCGAGTGAGTTAATATAGTTTGATGAGTCAAAGAAGAATGATCTGAAGGTGAAAGAATTCCGAACACATACTTAAGAATAAAGGCTCCATACAGACTGGAAAACTGTCCTCAATTGAGAAGGCTAAAAGTAGTTGGTATCCTCAGGAAAGATTTGGCAAAAGTAGAAGTCCAGGAGAATACTTCAAGAGAAGATAGCTGATTTCTCAAACCCAAACAACACTTGAATACATTAAGGCAAAAAATAATTTCCTTAGATTCTGCAGAAAAAAAAATTAGCTTCTAGAATCAACATGGAGTCTGTTTTGTAAGCAGTCATTGGGGGTAAAAATAGAACCTTTAAATGTGAAATTCTGGGGCTGGAGATAGCTGAGCAGTTATGAGCACTGGTTGACTTCCAGAGGAGTCAAATTGGACTCCCATCATCCATGTGGCAGCTAACACCATCTCTTAAGTTCAGTCCCAGGAGATCCTAGTACTCTCTTCTGCACTAATTGAACACCATTCACACATCCACGCGCATGCATGCAGACAAAACACTCATATACAGCTTTAAAATCCTTTTTAAAACTGTGAAATTCTGATGCACTGTAATTACATATCATGTGTGTGTTGCTTGGCTTTCTGTGGACATGTTCACTGGAAGGCTCATTTCACTCTGAGAAGTTTTCATCACCTGTCTTCTAGTAGCCTGTTATATGGACATGGGTATCAGGATCTGCTGTTTCTCCATTTGTACTTAATTGCAGTTTAATTTTTGCAGTAAACTGTATAAAGGAGCACCCCTCAGATGAATGTTTAGGCTTGCTACCGCCTCAGGTGAGGATCATGGTTTTAGCCTGTCCACTTTTTTGACTGCAGCTGTTTATAATGTCCCATATTTTTTAGTCCCTTTTTTCCTTTAGCTTTAACAATTATTACAGGTAACCTTTCAATATTCCTTTAGTTCAGGTTATAGAAATAACATTCCTGCTGTCATCAACTGTTTTGGTGATATGTAAGTAACTCCTTTCTGGATAATTCTTGCCCTAGAGGGCTTTGTTCTGATAGAATTGCTACTATGCTGGGATGGAGCATTACAAAGGGAACCGAACCATAATTGCTACAAAGCAGTAGGCCTGATGGGCCATATCGGAAACCTGATGTCTAGCAATAAAAGAGATATCTCTCTTGCATCATTTTTAGCTAAATTTTCTGGTGTTTGCAAACCCAAACATGCTGACCTGATACAGAACTTGGTTGAGGTGAGATAGCAAACTCAAATTTTGGGGGTTTGCAGAATGAAGGTGGAGAGTTGGATGTAATTTCCACTATCCTAAGCATGAGTGATCCTTGTGTTTGGCCACATTGCTACCTTATACATTAAGCTTCTAGCCCTGTTCCTATAGAAAGTCAATATTAAAGGAAGTGAAGGAAAAAAGTCCAAATGCCAGAATATGGCTATCTTGAAATTCACAAGAAAATTGTGTCCATTTGAAGGTGGCTTGACTAGAAACATTAGTCTTTATGGCTTTTACCTCAAGTCAAAAATTTCCATTTTAAAAAAGCTAGATTATCTAGCTGGGGAAAACAGCATCACTCAGTTGGTAAAATATTTGACTAGAATAAAACAAAAACAAACAAATAAACAAACAAAACCCTTGGTCTGAAACTACTCCCTGTACTCAGGAAGTGGGGGCAGGAGAATAAAAAGTTTGAGGTTGCCTTCAGCTATATCATGAATTCAAGGGTAGCCTGGGTTACCTTTTAAAAAAAACATGAAGATAAAATAAGACCACCTGAATTATCCTCAAAGTGGGAGACATAGGTGATACAACTGGGATAAAGTTAACATCGAGCATCTCTTAAAGGATTGTGAATAATTTGTTCTTACCCAAGGTTTCCCATTACCTTAAAGCCAGATCTTGCTAAAGAAAGATAAGAGTAACTAATAGGTTACAAAAATGAATTATGAAGAACTGTTCTGTGCTATCATTCTGTTCACACATACCACACAGAAAGGTGTAATAGCATTCAGATTCTGTCCTTCAAACAATCAGCTCACTTGGAGTTTTTGTTTTGTATCTTTTAAAGCTTTGGATTCTATGGTCTTTATTTCCAGTGCACATGTGAGACACTGGCTTGCAAAGTTTTGCAAATCCCATGCCAGACTTTTGTGTTGGGTTTGCAGGAATACAAAAGAAGGTGGGACATGTTTCTTCTTTCTTTAATCTCTAAGAATATAAAACTATTATAATTTATAGATAGCATTCTCAGCCTGCATTGCAAAGATTTCTTTCATATTCTGACATTTTAATAGGATGTAGATTTTTTTTCATTCACAACTTATGATTGGTGCTCTTCAAGTAGAAAAAAAAAATGCAAACAGCCTGAGAGAACCACTATAGCAAAAAAAAGTTCTAAAACTGGAGGATTTATATTGTTTCCTCCCAGCAAATACAGAACTAGATAACTAGCTCTCCCAGTGGAAAGCAAGGGGAAAATTATGGAAAATTAAAAGTAAAACTAGTGTTGAAATGACAGAGAATACACAGGCTACATTTATTATAGTGTTTTCCATTAATCTATTTCAGAATAAAATAGAACTTGGAAAATATTTCAAAAATTTATACTCTTAAAGAACCCCAATAATGAATATTGAGAACTCTACATCCTTTAACCTAAAAATGTCTCAATTAAAATAAAAAGTATCAAGGAAGAAACAAGATTCCTTCCCCACTCTCATACATAGATCCTTTCTCAAGGGCATCAAAAATGTTGCGTTACACCAGACACTATAACTAACTTAGTCCCCAGAATAAAGCTATTGCAGCCATTCTCCTAATGAAATTTTAAGAAATGCAGTCTCAATAAACGCCCTAAGGCTATATGCAGATTAATAAATAGTAAAGCTAGTATTTAATCATTGAATTATTCAATTTCTAATAACACAAATAGTTTAGGGTTTTCAAATCTCTATGCACTGTGTAAGGCCTCCCTGTCCCCCACAGATCAGTCATTCTGTATGATAGGTAAATACTCTGGCTAATTAAATGGGTAGGGTTATGCTACTTTATATTCACTGTATTTCCTCACAGATGAGTATTTGATATGTTGTCATGATTACTCCCAAATGCTAATTTCATGAGATCTAGAATTACTTGAGGGATGGGCCTCTGGGCATGGCTATGGGGCATTATTTTGATTGGTTTCATTGAGGTGGGGAGATTTGTTCTCTTCGGCAGCACAATTTCTTGTGCAGGAATCCTCAAAAGTATAAAAGGAAAGTTATTGGACATACGAATACATTGCTTTCTTCTTCCCATGGATAAAATGTGACCAGCTTTTTTGACTTCCCTGCCATGATGGACTGCACCTTAAATTCCAAACCCAAATGAATCTTTTCTGAAATTGCTTTTGCCACATTACTATCATAGCAACAGAAATTGTAACTAAGACACGTTCATATTTTTCATTTTATAAATGAATGAATGATGCATGTATCAATACAAGAATGGTCCACAGAATTTTTTTTTTTTTTTTTTTTTGCTTAGTATCTTAATTTTTTTGCCCTTTTGGGTAATTATTTTAGTTTTTTTTCAATTGTAACAGTACATTATACTGGGTTTAAAACCTGGTAGAGCAAACTATTTAAATTGTGTGCATGTGTGGGGGCACACACACCACAGTACATATATAGGGCCAGAGTACAACATGTAGGAGTTGGCACACTCCCTCCTGTGTGCTTCCAGAGATAGATCTCAAATCAAGCTTCCTGACAAGTGTTTTTGTGTACTGAGCCACCTTACCAACCCTGGGGAAGCAAACTGCTAGTAGAGATCTCATTCATGGTCGCTTGGTCTTTTGCATATTTCTGGTAACTAAGTTTTCTATAATGCTAATAGTTCTGACTCTCGTCTTACAATCCTATCTGGCAGGAAGCACCAGTCTTTCCTCCTTCTTGCCACCTTTCTTCCTTGTGTAACAAACTTGCTACAAAATGTTGGTCATATTAATAGCAAAACCCATTCTTGATCTTAAAGCTTATCTAATATTCCACCCCAAATATAGCTGCAGAATTGTTCTGGAAATGACTAAATGTATATAAGAACAGAAGTATCTTTTTAAAAATTGTTTCTAAAACTCATGAGTTTTACTACAAAATAAATGGGGAGCAAGTAGAATGAAAGTGGATACATTTAATTTTTCATATAGTATCATGTGTAGTCCTGGCTGTCCTGAAACTCATTCTGTAGACCAGGCTGGCCTTGAACTCAGAGATCTGCCTGTCTTTGCCTCCCAAATGCTAAGACTAAAGGTCTGCACCATCATGTCCAGGCTCAGACAATATCTTTTTTATTCGTTATGTCACTCACTCAAGACAGATGTAGGTCAGGAACTTATCTCAGTGACAGAGTACTTCATTAGCAGTTCAGTTTTTAGCACCAACAGAAATTACATTTCAAAGGAAAATACGGCTAGAAAAATCTGTTAGATTTTTTAAATTAGATGTCATCAGAAGGTACCAAAATATAATGTGAAAATAAAACTCTCAGAAAATACTTAAATAAACAAAGGTGGTAAAGAGTAAATTCAATAGTCTGAGCACATACCACTCTTAGGATCCAAGCTTTGTTCCCAGCATCTTGTGATTCAAGCTCCAGGGTATCTGATGCTCTCTTCTAGACACTGTGGCACTTGCATTCACATGCACATACTCACAGAGACACACAGAGGTAAAAAATAAAATATATTTTAAATCAATAGCCATAATTGATACACAAAAAGGTGGAGTGTCAAGGCATGATGGCACAAATCATACCAGCACATGGGAGGCTTGACACAGGAAGATCACTGCGTACAAGGCCATTCCTGCCCATATAGACCTTGTCTCAAAACAATTGGCAGATAGCACAAACAGAAGACCAGTAATTGGTGGATACTAAAATAGAATCTATAATTTATGTTTAAAATGTAAATAGATACCAGGAACATTTATGTGCTGAATAATTTAGTATATATGAATATATAAGGAAAACGGAAAACAAGAATACTAGTGTTTTAGAAAATACTGAGTGAAAATACAGTAATTTTAAACAATAAGATCAAGTCAAAGAAATAACCAGTGATTCTTAATATTAAAATGCCCCCTTTCAAAGTTTAAAAGAATTATTACTCAATAAGGTAGGAAAATATGAAATTGAATAAACACCAAAACCAAATAGTGGAATATATTAGAACATAAACTATAGATGAATAGTGAGAGAATGGAAGTAGAATGGGGAGCCAGGCAGTGGTGGCACACACCTTTAATCCCAGCACTTGGGAAGCAGAGGCAGGCATATTTCTGAGTTCGAGGCCAGCCTGGTCTACAGAGTGAGTTCCAGGACAGCCCGGGCTATAAAGAGAAACTCTGTCTCGAAAAACCAAAAAAAAAAAAAAAGAATGGGGAATTTAATGAAGAAAATAAGAACAAGGAAAGAAATGACAAACAAGGAGTCCCAGCTCACCTAGAGGCTAAGTGAGGGTTACTGGAGCTTATAGTTCAACACCAGCCTGGGCAAACAAAAGAACTCAAAACAACAAGAAAGAATAGATCTCCTACCCCTAAAAAACCCCAGAGGATATTAATAATATGCTTAAAAACAGATATTAAGTGTATCCTCATGATGCTAACTGTTCATTCGAACATACTGCAGAATCTATAAATTTTCAGAAAAGGAAAAATTTCCAAGATTTATGTTAGAAACAGAACCCTGGCCAAATGAAGAATATGCATGGAAAGAAAAAAACTGAAAGAATTACTTTCAAGGAAACAGGATTGTCAAGTTAGAAATAAGACGGCTTTAAATTCTTTAATCAACAGCTAGTTCTTGGGACATATATTTTAAATAAAACAGCCTTCCAATTGTTATTCTGCTAATGAACATGCTAATCAGTGCCTGCCTAAGTAAACACAGATACAGAATCCTAAGTACTTATTTAGTCAATAGTACACAGCAATATTAAATTTTTAAATGGATAGCTTAGTTAAATCCTATTAACTGATGTCTATTAGGACATGGTGGTGTATATTAAAGGAGAAAACCTATATAAACATTGGTAAGAAATTTAACCTCATCCTATTAAATATACTTTATAAATAGAAAAAAACTAACACTAAGTAGCTCATCCCTAATCTGTTTATACACGAAGTCTAAGACTGTAAAAGTTAGATATTCATAAAATCAGAAAAGATAAATCAACTCTATAAACTATTAAAAATGATAACTAGGAAATATGGCTAGATTTTTATTTTTCAATAGTAACTTTCCTATAGAGTGTCAAGCTTAAAATATTACAATAATGGGACTGGAGAGATGGTCAGTGGTTATGGACAAGTACGGCTTTTGCAGAGGACCCATTCTATTCCCTGCACTAACACCAGGACGCCTGTATGTACCTCCAAAGCAATCCAAGAGCTGGCCTCCATGGGCACCTGCATTCATGTGCAAATGCCCAAAACCTCACAATACTTACAAGTTCATTTCTAAAGGCAACAAAAAACAATCTTCAAAAAAATTAGTATATTGAACAACAAAAATTTGCAACTTACAGAGACCCTAACAAAATACCACCTTACCTTCTAAATGGCAAGCTCCTCTTAACAAAGTTTGACTATATTTTCAACTAAAATGGCTAACATTCCCAAATGATAAGGAGAGGCAGAAACAGAAAAGGTGAGAGATTTAAAGTTCTCTTTGTTTTTGTTTGGCTTAAATGCAGAGTCTTTATGTAGCCCAGGATGGCTTCGGGAACTCAACTGTTGCTGGATGACACTGAACTTCTGATCCTCCTACCTTCATCTCACAAACACTAAGATTATAGTTGGGTAGCACCACGTACATTTTATGCCAGAGATGGGGATCACAGCTGGCGCTTTGGGCATGCTCCATCAAATACACTACATCCCCAGCTAATAAAGTTTTGAAGCTCTGTCCTATAACAAATTATCTAAACAGGTTATGGATTTGTTAAGAAATCCAAACACAATATAAATATAGCTCCATGGGAAAGCACTTTCCTAATATGCAGGGCTCTGAATTCAACACCCAGTTTAAACACACACACACACACACACACACACACACAGCATGTACACAGAACAGAGATGGAACATCACAGAAACCTCAGGAGAAGACATTAAAAACTAGGGGAGAACAAACTGGTCAACAGATGCTGTTGATACAACTAACTAGGCTTCAGAAATAGTCATAAAACTGAATCCTTGCCTCACTGTATCTAACAAAGTAAATTCTAGGTATGGTTAGAAACAGAAATCATATCTCTTGGAGTACCAAAAAAGGTCTCTAAAAACAAACCACAAGGAAAAGATTATTAACTACAGAAAACATTCAAATTTTTGTTTAACTAGACATCCCAAAG
Source organism: Grammomys surdaster (assembly GCF_004785775.1). Taxonomy (NCBI): domain Eukaryota; kingdom Metazoa; phylum Chordata; class Mammalia; order Rodentia; family Muridae; genus Grammomys; species Grammomys surdaster. The sequence goes on along the minus strand of NW_021620638.1, from coordinate 3,708,098 downwards.
GCAGGTACTTTTGAAGATAAGTAGGTCACCAGAGGCGATCTTCAAAACCATACAAATAAAACTTTAGACAGGTCAGACTACCAAATAAAGTAATGAAATCCACTAGTAATAAAGGAAACGCAAATTTAAAAGATTGTCACCTGACAAACATACCTCTTCTGTGTTCCTACTCCTAAAGATGACTATGAAAGGGGAAAGCATGACTTTCTTAGCTTTCTCCAACAGCGAATATCCTATACCACCCACCACCAAAACAAAAAACAAAAAAACATGGCACAGTAAATCAAGAATGGCCTTTTTTAAAGAGTCTGCTTTAAATATACACAAAAAGAAAGTACAACTTTAAAGATGCCCTGGAATTCTTATGGAAGTTTATTTACTGACTATCAAATACACCCTTCCTTTTTCCCTCTTAAAAAAATAGCCTTTATATTAAACTGAAGTATGAGACCATTTTTAAACTCTTGCAAAAGAATGTAACTTTATAACAAACTAATTCAGCAAAGGAGAATAGAGATGATTTACTGCATGGTCTTACTTTAACAGAATGAGAACTAGAAACTTCTGGTGAGTTGAGACCCACTATGATCAAAATTTTGTTTTCTTCCATCTTCAGCTGACCATGAAATAGCTTATTATTAGTAACCTCTAGTAATTTAAGAAAAAATCAACAGAAAAGCCCTTTGGTAGATAACAGGCTTATATAATAATTTCTAATAAGAGAACCATAGAAATACTGTTAACAGGAAATGACATTTTAATGACTTGGTCTCAGAATTACTGAATGTGGCCTGTAGAAAATACACAGGAGCCTTTTAGTAACTGCAAATATGAAATGCATCTGCTACCACCTTCTAGTTTTCTAAGTTATTTTCTATGTTTTTTCTATAGTCAAAGAAAACAGGCTTTTTTGTTTTTGTTTGTTCAAACAGATGTCACTCTAACTCAGGCTGGTCTCCAACCTCAACAGGTAAAACAACCTAGCCTCAAACGTCTTGCCTCTGCCTCCCAAGTGTTAGGAATGCAGACATGTGCCACTGTGACTGGCCATACAAAGTTTTTAGGGGTTTTTTAGTGTGTTAGGGATTAAACCTGGGCATCATACATACTTTCCCCTTTCAGCTAGGTCTAGCCCTTAAAAAGTTACTATTAGTCTAAATTATTATTAATTTAAATGATTAGTCTAGTCTAATACTGGCCACATTATTAACAGTTTTCCTAATCATAAGTTGGTATTGCATAGGCATGGTAACAGGTCCCTGTTATCCTAACAGTTGGGAGGTAGAGGCAGGAGAATCAGGTGCTAAAAGCCCGCCTTAACTACATAGTAACTGCAAGGCCATCCTGAACTACATGAAGACCCTTAGGTCTTTTAAAATTTAAAAAATGTTTACTGCAAAATTAGATGTGATGTACAGGAACCACATTAGCAATCCAGCTATCAAAAATAAGCCAGGGCAATCTCTAAGTTTTAGTACTGTGGAGGTTCATCATTCCATTTGAGGCTACTAGTAGGTGTGGTTCATCTTTAAAACTAGCAAAGCCAGCATCATATTCCAACGTGTTACATATTCAAACGTGTTCTGCTTCAAACAGCTACCTGGTGTGAAAAATAATTGGAGCAGGAGTGGACTCAGCAAATCCACCAAAACCTCACATACAAGTGTTAACCATTTCACTTGAGAAGCATCAACCCACACCATATGCATTTTTTCTCAAATCTTGGTAATTCTTATGAACTAGCCATATTTAAGTAGGTCTGCTTCCCTCAGTGAATTTGTGGTTTTGCTTCCTTGTGAAGCTTTATTTCTCTGTTCAAATTTCCATTTTATAGTCACTTAAGCATAATACTAGACATTAACAAGAAAGTCGGCCAACCTCATCTATATGTGGTTAAATATCCTCAATGATGATAGTCACTGAATATGGATCTGCTAACAAAAGTGGAAGCTGTTAAAGCATATGGTGTGGGTTGATGCTTCTCAAGTGAAATGGTTAACACTTGTATATGAGGTTTTGGTGAATTTGCTGAGTCCACTCCTGCTCTGATTATTTTTCACACCAGGTAGTTTGATGTAGAACTTAAATACACGTTTGAATATGTAACTGTCTTGGGATGCTGGCTTTTATATTCCACAAACCAGTTAAATCAACCCTCTAGAATTATTCCTTTAAATTTCAGTTTACCAACGGGTAACAACTGAAGATTTAGGAAATACTGAAATTTCCATGCAGGAAAAATTCTTTGTGAGACATAAAAACTTCACGGAAGACTGTTTTTCCCATAGGTCAATCTTAACGTTCATTTTCTTCAGTGTGACTTGATTCAACCCTCTTAGGCTTTTATTACTTTAAATCTTACCCAAAATACGATTTTAAGTAACTAGTGATTTCCCACCTCTCAGCACTGCATTAATACTTTGTTGATGTGTCTCAACATACTGTGAGACATCTTTTCATGTAACACCACCCTGAGTCTGGACTGTCCTGCAGTCACTGGCCTCTCAGCATTCCACTATGGTTTAATTGGCATTCCCTTTTCTTACACATAGGATATAGTTACACAGACTTAGAAAACACACATTATTAGAAGAAATAGTTCCAATTTTCTATTTCAAAGCCAATAATTTCCTTGTCTTCCCAGCCACTCTCCCAACATGGATATATATCTGAAATGTTTAATTAGAAAAACTATCCAAACACAAGTCAATTTTATATAAAATATTTAATTTTAAAACACAGGCTATTCATGTCACATAAATAGTTTCAATTTTAGGTTAGCTGCTTATGGCCAGCAGATGTATCAAATGTGACAAATAATAATTTAGATACTGTCACTTATAGGAAAGTCTAAAGCTCTAAGACTCACCATATTAAAATTTCAGAGACTTGAATACTCTATTTTGCTAAATTTCAAAACATTTCTTCACTTCCTCTACTGTTTTATTAAGTTGTTAGTACTCAATATTCAAATAAAAGCAAAATATTTTTTCTTCCATTAATTTTTTTCTTTTACCAACAAAATACCATCAAAAAATAAAATGGTCAACTGAAAACTCATTTAATAGGCATAAACTAGAAAATTATCTTTAAAATATTCTGTCACCAAACAATAATGTTTCCTGAATGTTTATAAGTGCAGGGTCACAAATCATATAAAGGGCATAAAGTTAAACTGGCTTTTCGTAACAATTCCTCCCTATTTAATATTCCAATGGAAAAGGTACTAGAACAATTGAAATTGTCAGTTGGCACACTCAGTTTCCCAGTCTGTTATCTATTAATGATGAAGGAAATGCTATTTACCTTTGGTTCCTTTCCAGAAACACAATTTTGTTTGTGTGTGTGTGAACATAAACATAGTGAGACTTGACAACATCATAGTTATTCTTTCTTGGTTGATTTTAATAGAATAAAAATGACCTAAATAGCACTGCTCTAATCTGGCAGAAATTACAGTAAATTTCACAAAATTGAAAGGAAGAGGGAAGGTTTTCTCTGAGGGTTTTTTGTTTTGTTTTTTGGTTTTTTTTTTTTTTTGCTTTACTAAATTAAATCTAGGACATGTTTCTACTTAAGTTGACATTTTCTTAAAATATTTATATAACTTAAAATATGGTGCTTGCCATATTATGGTGTGGACCTTAATACATTTATTATGTATCATTTGTATTTATTTTGTTAATCGTCATACATACTTGCATTAAAAATCCTGCCCTCCAAATAGAAACTAGGTCAGTATGACAGCCAGAAAGAAAGGAGTACTCTAAAATTCTCACTCAGCTATTATTTTCAACCACTTAACTGATGAAAAAAAAAAATTTTAGTACTTCCCAGAAGTAACAAAAGGTACTGAGTTATCCCTTTCTTTTCCTTACACCCCTACCAAGAGAAGGTAACAGTGAAAGTTAACACAGCCAAAAGACAGGCAGAAAAGGACAGTGTGACAGGTAGAGGGAATGGACCTAACAGAACTGACCAAGCAACTCCTAAAAGCGGAGAAGCTTCCTGCCCCTTCAGCACAGTGCAGACTCCCTTAGAAAGACAGTGGTGTGAAGGCTAACTTCATCCGCAGTCATTAAGCTTACCTGTTAAGGCACTTACTCAACCCCTCCCCACCCTACCCATAGTTTTCATATAAAAACCACTATTTCATTTGAATGAATTTTGCTGTGTTATGGTAACCTGAAAAAAACAAAACAAAAATAATGTTGACCATTTTTTTATATAAAACTGTTGCATCAAGAGAAAGGTTGTGTTTTATTTTCTGAAATGAGCACAAAGTACACCTTTCACAATAACACTGAAAGCAGGTGCAAAGACTGACAGTGACCTTTGACTAAAGGTAGCTTTGTAAAAAGAAAATACCAAATAAATCAGTGCCCTTTCTGATTGTTGTAAAACTGGAGGAGTGAGGGAAGGGGTAGGTTGTTTACATAAAAGTTGGTCCAAACTTACAAAAAAAAGCACAAGTGTGCATAGTTCAGAAGATTTGCAACAGGGCCATAAAAACATTATGTCCCTAATGTTAGCATCCACTTAAAACTGCAAGAATACAAAATAAAAGTGTTAACTAAAATCCGTGACGATGTACAATCAATAGAGCTAGTTTTAAGAACAGCATGAATTTAAGCAAAGATTTTTTTTGTCGTTTTCTCTTTTTCACTATTGTATGCAAGACCCTTTCCACATAAAAATAAAGCTGTTGTTGAATTAATATTATTCAAGTCTCTTGGATTGCTGCCTCAAATTGCAGCTAGAAAAGTCTTTCCAGATAAAAATGATGTGCCTGAGGAAAAACAGATACTCAGTATGGTAACCCTCTGCCTCGACCTCTGCCAGCTGATGTGCTAATGTGTCCCCTGTATCCTTGTGAATATCCAGGTCCTTGGGCAGGAGACGTCCAGGTCTGTCCATGCATGAGGCTAGGGCCACCTGGATTTTCCTGTAAGTTACCACCATAGTTATAGTTGTGCATCTTTGCTGGCAAGGGATGAGTACTCTCTGGCCCTGTGGAAGGGTCACTGCTGTTTGTGAGAACTGTGATAGGACCATGGCTATATTCAAATCTATGGTCCTTGTCTCCACTAAACAACATGGGACCAGCATTGAGGTAAATGTCTCCATATCCAGCTACTGAACTGGGAAATGACTCGGTAAAGGCAGAAGTTTGAGGTGGACCACCAGTGTGAGATGAAGCAGTACTGTAGTTATCCAGAGACTGAATATCTGAGTTTCCAATGAAACTACGTGCTTCCAACAGTGCAGCAGCGGAACTACTTCCTAAACCATCGCTGCTAACATAAGGAGCGGCAGAGAAAGAAGATCCAAAGTTGTCCTTATAGTCTGAACTGGGCACATATGTGTCTCCTGTGGGATAATCAATACCACTTTCTCGTTTAGGATCATCCTGGGGCTGATGCTGAGCAAGCAGCTGTAAGAGAGCTGCCTTCACTCCAGCATGTGGGTCAGTTAATGAAGAACTAGTGGTAGGTACATGCTGGTTTTCTGTCCGATAATCCAGGTCCTCCTCAGTGACTGGTGGTGGTTCAGGAGGTTCAGGAGGTCGTTGATCAGGAGGCAGAATCCGAGGCCGGTCTGGTTCTGGTGTCAGCTCCAGAAGCCTCCTGTCTTGGTGCTGAATGAGGTCATCTTGCCCTAAGTAAAAGAAAACCAAGAAAGAGTCTAAAGTTACCATGGAAAATGAAGTACTCAGAATAGTCATACATTCCACCTTTGACAAAATACCAAAGGGTATCTCACAAGTGCTCATGTTATCCACTACCACTTAAACACAAGATTACTAAAGAAATACACTATCCAGCCGGGCGGTGGTGGCGCATGCCTTTAATCCCAGCACTTGGGAGGCAGAGGCAGGCAGATTTCTGAGTTCGAGGCCAGCCTGGTCTACAGAGTGAGTTCCAGGACAGCCAGGGCTACACAGAGAAACCCTGTCTCGAAAAACCAAAAAAAAAAAAAAGGAAAAAAAAAGAAATACACTATCCAACTCCACAGTCATACTTGATGCTTGTGACAGCACACACAACATTTATCCTTTTATATTAAGAATAGTTATTGTAAATTTACCTTAGATAAAAAGTATGATATTCATAATGAATAATTCATATATGGATAATTTTCTAAACACTCGACTCCAGGAAGTAAACAGAATAGGGAACCACCTCTCACCAGTGACCTAAGAATGTCTTTAACAAATGTCACTGAATAGTCAAAGCCATATATAGCAACAGCTCTGAGCCAATCACTCACCAGATCCAGGAGTGCTGGGTTCTGGAGGTGGCCTGAGTTGTAATGGAGCTTCATGTCCTGATCCATTTTCCCTCTCCTCTAGCATGGCATCTTTCTGTTTTGACTGTTGGGCCTTTATTAACTGCGTCAAGAGGACTGCAAATGCACTCTGCACAGCAGCCTGGGCAGCATCAGTCTCCACTTTAGGCTGGATGGTCTGTGAAGGCTGAACTCCTCCCAATGATTTTGAAGACTCCTGTTGTGGTGTTGATGGATCTGTCTGTTTTTCACCTGTTGCCAAAATTCCAGCAGGAAGGTTTATTTTATTTAGCTGCTGCTGAGTCTCAGAGTTTACCTTAATGTTCAACACTTGGACAAAATCAGCCATATTAACACTTGATTTAGACTGTAGTAGGTTTAGAAGAATTGCCAATTCACTGTGGTTTAACGGCTGTCCAGGGCCTGTTATTACTAAAGACAAAATGTATTGATTAGAACTGCCATAATTCACAGTTTTCCCAACCCCCATAACCTCTTCATTATACAGTATGAAAATTCCAATTGAGGAAGAGTTATGAAACAATGTGAAATGAGCACTTCAATCTACTTACTGTCATGACATTCAAAATCTAACTACAACACAAGCCAAGACAGACATTAAAACTACAGTCTATTTTGGGTAATTCATCTTTAGAAATACATTTTTCAAAAGAAAAAGACTACCACCAGGGCCATGCACAGATTTAACCAGGAGCTATCACTGTGTGTGAGAGAAATGAGTGATGACAACTGCTAACAGTGCCAGCACTTTCTAAGCATTTGCAGCCTTTATCCCTCACAGCCACTTTATAAGACAATATCTGTTAGCCTAAAAGAGTGAATAATTTGCCAAGATCCTGGATTCTGAAATTTAATTCTGAATGAATGCAGTCTCTGAATTCTTTATTATGCTATCCCACTTGAAAAATGAAGTTAACTGTGCAAAGAACTTTTGAGAAATTAAAACTAATACTTTACACACTACGATAAAAATCTGTTTTTATTCAGATTACTTTCATTTAAAAACATTAAGTCATTTTGAGTTAGAAAGACCTACACAAACATGAGTATTATATATTAACTCATTACCAGTAAGACACATCTAGTTAATTTTCTTTCTCCAATATTCAGTCTAGAACTGACAGACTCCTGGGTTCTTCAGGAAAGCTGAAACTTCAATTTTTTAATAGCTGTCAACTAGCCAAGCATAGTGGCACACATCCTTAATCCCGATAGGTGGGTGGTTGTGAATTTGATGCCAATTTGCTTACAAAGAGGGTTCTAGGACTGTCAGGGCTACAAAATGAGACCTTTTCTCTAGATAGGTAGATAGATATGAATGCAAAAAAGAAATAACTTGGTCTAAGTAACAGATTTCAATCTTAAAATATAGTCTTAGTAAGAATGATGTACAGATAATTCATCAACAGGGATAAACTTCTTTTGCAGTTGTGGCTGTCTCTGTGTCTTCTCTGCCTTAATTAAATACTGAGGTTTATAGACTAATGTTAATGAAAGACATCCATACTCCTGACTCCTAAACTAGAGAAACAGGAAAAAGAATTCTGACCAATCACCACAAATCCATGATTTGAGACTACTTGTAATGTGAGTTGTGCTGGCACCATCAATAAAGTAATGCCCAGTTCACTGAATAAGCCTTAACATTTATCTTTTTGCCATAGTATGTTTTACCAGTAGTACAAATACATTCAACACAGGTCATAAAGCAATGTGAACAAACAAGCCAAAGAAGCATTACTAACCAGGTGCTACATTTGAGTTGCTCTGAGATTTCAACTGTGTAGGTGGCAGCACACCCTGGGGTGTGTTAGTCCTGCTGTCATCTAAGCCTAGAGACAGGTCCTTTCTGGGGGCTTTGATTGTGGAAAGATCATCAGTCATGCCCATCTGTTTCTGTCTTCTTCTCTTTTTACTCCATAATTCATGACAATCTTGCCACAAAGGAAGGCTGAAAAAAACAGATGAATGCTAAATCACAAATGCCATAACAAGAAATTCTAATGTTATAATGTACCATGAAAGCCATTCCCCTCCCACAAACCATTCTGGAAAGCTTCATACAAATGTTTAATAAGATTCCGTCATACTTCAGGGTTTTTAACTTTAGTGGAGAACTAATTATTTTTCTTTTTAACTTTTTGTCCTAATTTTTTATTGTTTAAAATTTTATTCATGCATTAATGTGTCTTATCAAGTACATCCCATATCTCCCCACTAAAATTCCTTTCCTAATCTCCCCTAAATCTCTATTCCCTCCTGATTTCATGTTTTCTTTCTCTTTCTCTCTCAAAACTCACTAAGTCAACTTAGTGCTACCAGTATGTATATGAGTAAAAGGCTACCTGTAGCTGGAGTGTGGATAAACTGTAAAGGGGCCACATCCCTGAAGAAAAAAGCCAGCAGCCATTAACTGCAAATATCTCCTCAGCAGGGAGTGGACTTTCAAGGGACTGACTACTCCTTCCCTCCATTCTGGGATTTTGTCTGGCTTGATCCTAAGAGGGCCTTGTGTATACTGTCACAGCTGCTGTGCACTCATATGCACAAGTACCCTAGAGATAAACTATTTTTGTCTTCTGAATAATCAATAAATAACTTCTTCAAAGTTATGAAGAATATATATTAATAAAAGCTAGCTATTATCCTTGGTATAACCTTTTAAAACCAACTACAGCACACTGTACACTGAATAAGAATTTTGAAAAAGGATGCAGAAACATGCTATTTGTAGTAGCCAGACTTAAATAAAAAGGAGAGTAACATAATAGGCTAGAACACAGGATTCGTACAAAACTTTTTAGTAAAATCTTTTCACTTTTTAGTCACATATTTGCTACTGTTACCAATTGTTTAAGAAATAAACTGATTCTATAGATGAGTCTCAAGAATAGATAATCCAGGCACAGAGAGGCTCATTACACTCATCAACAGAATTCTATGTGATTAGTAACTACCAAAATTACCTCTAATTCTATAATAATTTTTCATCTCAATATAATTCTATAACACTGAACACTAAAAGTAACTTTTTCTTAAAGACAAAAATACTTGACTTACAAATGTTTTCTTTTGATCCAAGTAATAAGGCCATGTAAACTTACTATTACTTTTCTCTAGCTTAAAGGTGAGAAAATTAAGGCTTGGAAAGGTTAATAAACTTGCCCAGAATATCTAGATTCTTTTATGTAATGCCATCTAGTGGTATATACCTGCTGTCCTCCACTTGGATATTTATCTCAAGAGGTATACAGGACTTTCCAAGAGTGTACCTGAGGTTGTAGACGGGGACTTTATTTCCGCATGGGCCCTTTTCAAAGACTGAACTAGAAGAATGCCCTGAATGCTCAAGTAGATAATTCTTCCACAATTACTTTCTCATATTATAAAATAAAGGCATATGCAACAGAATGGTTGAATCTTAGCAATATAATATTAATTAAAAAATGTCATTCCACAGGATTACAAAACAGCATGACACCTTTGTATAAAATGAAAAACAACTACATTCTTTAAATGTAATTTTTTATGGATACATACAGATGGCAACAGAAAATATATACAAGAATAAGGAAACGGGAATGATGGTTACCTTGGGAAGAAGAGGGCAAGGGAACACGTGGGTAGGAAGAAGGGTTATGATATGATTAAAGTGGGTTATTCTCAAGGTTCTAGCTTTTGCTTGGTAGGCTCATGGCTGCTTATTAACATTTAAAATAACTAATTAAAGTAACTAAAATAAATAACAGAGAGCCATGCATGGACCAATGATGAGTGACACAAGGATTATGATTAAACCAAGTCTATGCACCTGAGGTCCGAAAACAAAACAAAGGCATACCTCTCAGCCATCTTACTATGGTGCATTGCCTCAGCGTGTAAAAACCTCCTGGAGTAACAAACAAAGGGATAATTTGAAATATTGATACTGGGAAGCTGTAAGGCATCAAAAACCCTCCAAAAGACTTTCCTTTCTGGGACTGTGTTTGTGTTTTATGATGTGGACGGTAGCCTCTGTTGGGATGCTGATTTCAAATATACTATAGTACTACAGATTAGGGTAAATAATATCATTACACCTCCTCCATTCTACCAGCCAAGAAATACAATGCTCTTGTGGAAAAGCAAAGAAATCCAGGTAAAGGATTTGTTTGTTCCCTCCCACAACTTAAAAGAGATTCATTATTAATTACCTTAACACTCATCTCTATAAAATATAAACATAACCTTACAATGATAGATTTGTTATGCTGATTCTCTAAACAAATCAGGCATGTTTCCAGATAACCAAAAGCATGTGTTTCCTTAAAGGTTCAAATGCTGGCTCAGCCACTTATTTGTTATCCCATTAGACAAGTAACTAAACCTCTGTATCTCGATTTCTTTTTCTTTAAAAATGAGATTAACAATATTACCTATTTCCAGGGGACAGAAGTAGTATGTTAATTTGTATCAAGGGCATCCTTGGTCAGAGCCACGCACATAGTACATAATATATTTGTGTCTGACATCACTAATCTTCATTCAGTTGTCTAAAAGTGTGTTTATCAAGTCACAAAATGCCTACTCTAACTCTAATTATAGATGGTCACATAACTGTCCAAATGTTTAATGCTTTTTATATTGCTAATAAGATATAGGCTAGAGGCCATCTAATTCACATTTTAGTTATATAGTTTATAGAATAACACCCCTACTTAGTAGTTTCTCTTATATATTAAATAGAGGGCATTAAATGTTTACATAAGTTTTAATTTAAATACTGAATTGATATCATTATAACCTTGGCTTGCCTTCTTTAGTGATGTACCTAAGAGCATACATTTCATAACAGTTTCACAGAACACCCCTGAGTGTACTGTTTTTTGCGGTTTTTTTTTTAACTTTTTAATAGAAAAGTACAGTAAAGTGTATTCTGATAAAAATAAAGTCTGAGTTACATACAGGGCTTTGTTTGACAAGAATTACAGTTTATAAGGAAAAACAAAACAGAAAACAAAAACCAAAACCAAAATTCCACAAGTCTTTCAAGTCATAGCACAAAAAATGGTAGCACTAGTTTAAAAAAAAAAAAAAAACTAGTGACTAACATCTAAATGAGCTTTTGGGGAACATGACTTCCTTATTGTCAGGAGACCTGCAGGAAAAGACTTTTCAAATGATCTCACTTTTTTTGTTGTTTGTTTTTTGAAATGTGTGTGTTTTGTCTGCAAATAAGTGCTTGATATCCACAAAAGTCAGAAAAGGGCATTGAATTCCCTGGAACTGGAGTTTTAGATGGTGGTCAACCACCATTTGAGTGCTAGAAACCAAACCCAGGTCCTCTGCAACCAATGATCTTAACCACTGAGCAATGGTTCCTGCCCTGATCTCATATTTTGATTCAAAAAACAAAACTTTAGATACTTAATGGAGAAGAAGTTCATTGGCAGTGATACAGCTGTGCACAACTTCTTTCAGTGAATGTTTATTTGCAAGGACACTCATGAAAATAATAAATTGTCTCAATGTCTGGTATTTAAATAGGACTGGTTCAAAGATAGGAAAAAAGATCTCAGTTCCATCACTTCTATTAGACTTCATATCCAAAAATCCACTGATGGTTTAAAACACTGAAATGTATGCTACTAATACAGCATAATTAATATCCTATATTAATATTCATAGAAATGTTTTAAAATTAAAGTCCATTTATATAAATGCTAGTGTTTAAGAAGTACAATACCACAATTAATGTAATATTAGTTACAGTAGAATAAAATGCAGAAATAATAGAAGTTCATGATGAAAAAAAATGCTCAAATGTTGAACATTTTCTAAATGAATTTAAAGGACATTCAGATCTCAATGGATACATTTATGAGATTAATATAACTACAGTACTTAAAAATGTCAATTAAAAATTCATTTGCAATTTGTAAATTTGGCTTTAGACATTCATATGAAAATAAGCTTGAGACAGCTTTACAATCCTTTCATGTGGATAAATGACTAGAATTAGTAATTATGTCTCTAATAACAGGACAAAATCATAAAACATTCCTCTTGATGTATTCTATAAGAAAACACATATTACCTTGTAGGTATTTTTGTAGCACTGAAAAATATTAATGTAACCTTGATCACAAAAAAAAACAATAAAATCCAGATTATGGGATGCTTTACCAAACAGCTATCTTAGGCTCTTAGAAGATGTCTTTGTTGGGACTGGAGATGTAGCTTAGTAGAAGCCCTTGGCAGGCATGTGTAAGGCCCTGGGTTTGATGTCTACCACCAAAAAGAGAATTAGTGTCATCAAAACCTTCTCTAAGACTGAGGAAAGAATGAAGATATATGCTAAGTAAACAAATATGAGAGTTCTGAACAAACTGTTCAATCCTGACTCCATAGAAAGTTTGTTTAAAAAAAAAATGTTACTGGGCTATTGGAAAGACTTAAGTATGTACTATGCACTACTAGCTTTTATGACGTTTTGTGCTGTATAATAGTAGTATGTGTAGTAAAGTTCCAGTTTTTATAGATTCATGCAACAGCTTAATATTCAACTACTTCGGAAAAAGTTTATAAAGTAATGAAACAAATGTGTCCACACACCAATAATTATTGAATTTAGGCGAAGAAAACTCTACTTTTCTGTAGAGGTGAAAACTCAAAATCAAAAGTTAAAAACAGTAAAACAAAACAACAACTCTGATAGGCTACTAGAATCAAGCCACTTGGAGTCTACTGATATATCTAAATAAGCAAGAGAACAATAAATACTAAATGTTTGGCTCAACAGCATCTGCTCTAGATGAGGTGGTGCACACCTGTAATCACAGCACTCAAAGAGGCATAGACAGGAGGATCTTGAGTTCAAGGCCAGCCTGTACTATACAACCCAAACTAAGTCAAAGTGTGTTAAAAAAAAAAAAAAGAAAAGAAAAAAGTAAAAAACAAACAAACAAAAAAACAAAACAAAAAAAACTGAAACAGAAAACCTAGTGAGTGACTTCTGTATGTCAGATGATAGTTATTTTCTAACTTTCAGACTATCTCATGGGCCATTTATATAGTTCAATAAAATGTTAATGACAAACTCCATGGAAATACACTCAATTGGAAAGTGGAAGAGCCAGAATTTGAACTCTAAAGCCCATGTTATTCATTTAAAATATGTGAATTATTACACCAAAGTATTTCATCGGAGATAGGGTTGCCTTTAATGCTGCTGTTCACATTAATACATACCAAGGAAATGCCTACAAAACTTTAGCCCCTATCATGAAGAAACAAATGGACAATCTTCTCAACCAATTCTAGAAGCTATAGGAAGATTTAAGAAACTAGCTATTCTAATTCTCCAAACTGCATTTTCCTTCCATGATACGAATCATTCCCAATACTAACATTCTTTGAAATAATGACAAGGATTTTCTATTGTGCAAAATGTCATAGAATATTTTCAGAACTTGTTTCTTATTAAACTGACTTCGATTTGAGAACTGGCACCATCCTTTACCATATTTGTATTCTTGGGCAAGTTTTTTAACCTCTTTTGAGCCTGCTTCCTCTTCTGTTAAGCAGTGGTAATAATACCTACCGTAGAGGGTTGTACAGATTAAGCTTGACATAGAACTCAAAACTCTGGCTATAGCAGCACCACTAGAAGCTTAGGCCTGGCAGCCATATTCCACCATAACAAAATTGTTATAGAAGGGAAACCTCACTACCCAACATCAGCTAAAGAAATGGTAAAGGCTGTTTTTGCTGTTCTATGGTAAATTCAACAATAAACAAGCACCTGAATGCTTGATGTGAAAATCATGTAATTTTCTGATGTTTTACACCTATTTCAACTTCCGCATGGAATCATGGATCATGACAACTGATTAACAAAGTTTCAAAGCTGTCCAGATTTTACCTTATGCAAATCTAAAATGAAAAAGTCACTTACTCTGGTGGCGGCATTTTGGAGGGTTCCACATCTCGTAGGAACTCACACTGAAGAGCCTGCTCAGCAGTGCAACGCTTACTGGGATCCAAGGCAAGCATGTAATCAAATAAGTCGAGTGCAGCTGCAGGGATACTAGCACCAGAGGACACAAAAGTCAGCACAGTCTTCACACATGCTCTGTGCTTCTATAAGCACTTATTTTACAAATTTGAAAATTAATTTTAAATTGTATTCTAACTACCAATTGCTTTACTCTATCTGTATCTTTAAAGTCTTCATTACTTTATAAACTAATAAATTCAAAGTAATTTAGTAATCAGTTAAGTATTAATGAAATATTGGTTAAATAATGTATGCAGTATGTTGGACACATACCAATTTTCTTTTTAAAAAGTATTGTTATTTTTATACAGTGCTGGACTATTTAGCAAACAATATCCTTTATTACTCTATGAGCAATTCATGGTTATAAATTAAAATCTAATAGCCTCCTAAAATAAAATAAAAACTTGCGGGCAGTGGTGGCGCACGCCTTTAATCCCAGCACTTGGGAGGCAGAGGCAGGCAGATTTCTAAGTTCGAGGCCAGCCTGGTCTACAGAGTGAGTTCCAGGACAGCCAGGACTATACAGAGAAACCTTGTCTTGAAATAAAAAAACAAAAAAAACCCCTAAACTCAAGTCATGTGAAAGCTGTTTCAATGAAATTTACAATACTACTATTAAAAGTTTTCTTTGTGTAAACAAATAAAACCTAATGGCTCAGTCACAGACTTTATGAGGTGAAAGGCACTTCACATGCAACAAAGAGAAACGCACAACACAAGGCCCTAAAAGAAGAGCTGTAGTATATCTATCTCAGGTCAAGGTGATACTTAGATTTCCTAAGAAATGACCTTCTCAGCTGTGTGTGCAAGGGCACACCTATAATCTCAGCACTTACGAGGCAGGCAAGGTCATGAGTAGCTACATAGACAATTCTAGGCCAGCCTGTGAAACTCTGCCGTCAATTATAAAGAAAGACAAAAAAACCTACTAAAATCTCAAAATGACTACAGAATAAACATTCAATGCAATATGAATATTTAAGCATCCCTTTCTTACAAAACAAACTCTTCTCTTAACTTCCGCCGATATTGCTTCTTTGGTTTCATGGTGTTGAAATATGGCAGTTTGATTACATCAGGCCACACTGCAGGACATGGACTCCCACATATACGGCTAAACAATACAAAAGAGGGGGGGGAGGGAGGGGGGAGAGAGGAGGGGGAGAGAGAGAAATTATATTACAAACTACATATAAAAACTAATAAATATAATTTTTCAAACATCAACCAGTTGTTAAGGACATGAAAGCCTTGATACAATGTTATGAGGAATTTGAATATTTTAGCCTTCACAATTTAATTTGAAAATTCCCAAATTTCCCACATATACATTAAATCTCCTAAAGAACCTTCCTATTGCATAAAATCTTAAAACATAGGTAGTATTTACAATACGTGGCCTATATGTTACAAATTAAGGAAACAAGTTTAGTTTATGTCTCACTCTAGTTTTGAGGTGCTGACATGGTCTCCTCTCATAAACACAGGGTGTTTTGATGGTAACAGGAGATACAGGCTTCCTACCCAAATGTAAACCACTGCCTCTAGATGCAAACAAAAAGCACTCTGAAGGTAGAAATCTTGAAATATACAGTTCTGCAATTTCAGCAGTGACACTGGTCACAAGAATTTACACATTTTAATCATTCTACTCTTTGACTATGCCTTGAAATTCCTCAATAGTTTGGTATAAATATATAGGTAATCACACTGGGAAAATGATACACATACACACACAAAAGTGACTACACATCAATTCTCACAACAATTTATGTATATCATTAATAAAACTATCAGTGGGCTTGTGAGATGGCTCAGTGGTTAACAGCACTGACTGCACTTCCAGAGGTCACAAGTTCAAATCCCAGCAACCACATGGTGGCTAACAACCATCTGCAATGATATCTGATGCCCTCTTGTGGGGTGTCTGAAGACAGCTACAGTGTACTTACATATAATAAATAAATAAAAAAAATTTAAAAAAAAACTATCAGTAAGGCTTGGCTTAACACGTTAAGACAAAATATAGGTCTATCACTGCAACTAGTAATGTATTATTTTCTGTATACTAGTGTCGTTTCTGCTTAAAACTCAATTTTGAAAACCTCCTCAAACTTCTAAAGCAATGTTGAAATCTTGGAGAATGGGCTCTGATAGGATCCCAAAAGGATACCACCTCATGCACATGAGCCTCATCCCTTATCAGAATGTGTTTCTTTCCAGGCTGCTCTTTCATTTCTGTGATTCTATTAGATTCTAAGCAGCTGTATCCTTATCACAATCTACCCAACAAGGTCCTCTCTTCCCCAAAGACTATGAAGAATAGACATTCTTTCGCATGCTATTTTTTTCTCCTTTAGCACTTATTTGACCCTGTATATTTTCATTGTATGCCTAGCTGTTTCTCTTGGACCCAGGCAAAATGATATACATTAATAATATAGAGTATACTAGAATAGAGAGATGATGGGCACATTCAACTGCTGATATAAAAGACAATTTAAGTGAGAGAATAGATGAAGATTTTTTGGTCATAGTTCCAAGGATAAACCATAGCCAGTGAAAAAGGATAAGAGAAATATGTTACAGGCAGGGGAAACAAACAAACAACAACAACAAAAAAAAAAAAAAAACAGGCACAGACATTAAAAATAGCAAAGAATAAGACACATAACAGGATGACTAAATATAGGAGTATAGCTAAAATTTATGATGTTCAAGGGAGGTGAGCTGGAAGCAGACATACAGTTATTCAGTGAAGTTTAACCAGCCTTCTACAAATGCATAATGCAGACAGACTGAAACAAACTTTAGATTTGAATCCTGTCTTTCATATCAGTCTAAATATACAACTTAGGAATCTGTTCTGTGTAACAGTGATCAATATTACTTCAAAGCCATGAAAAGAATTAGCACCTGTCTATAAGAGGTACAATGAACATAAATAGTTTCAAGTGTTTTATTACATGTGCTGTTGGAAAATAACTATTAAAGGTACCAGCCAACAGCAGCACACAAGAAAGGCTCAAAATTGTGGCTTTACGGATTTACAATACACAAAAACACATAGCATTGCATTATGTAACAATTCTCAAAGTGTTGAAATACTGATGATGGCATATTATAAGGAAATTTTGATTTCTGGTTTTGAATTTACTCTCTGCAAAAGCTGATGAATTTTCATTTGAGGAACACAAAATACGCATTATAATATATTCACAAACACAAGAATTTCCACATCTCTACTACTAAGAACGTATTCAATGAACCAGATGTGCTGCACATACTCTGTAATCCCAGCACTTGAGAGGCAATGGCAGAAGCAGGTAGATCCATGAGTCCATGGACAGCCTAGCCCGGTTTACTTAGGTTGCAGGCCAGCCAGTGCTGGAATGTAAGCACCATACCCCTCCACCTTTGAATACCCCAGTGTGTGCTTGCGTGCGTGCATGTGTGTACATTTACTTCTCCTTAATTTTTTATTTTTGAGGCTTTTACATTTTAGTTCATCAGTTTGAATTTTAGCTCTACTGTTCTCATCATCTGTACTTCTTTCCCTGGAATTGTAATGCCACAAATTACATTAAAAGATTTTCTAATATACACTGATCCTTATAGTCAAAGGAAGATTATAACTCAAGCTTAATAAAGGAACTATTTCATTTTAATAGTTTATAACAATTTATTTTCTACTTGTTTTGCATCAGTATTTTTATGGGACTGAAATATAACAGATATTCTCAAAAGTGAGGCCAAGGGCTGGAGAGATGGTCCAGTGGTTAAGATGAAAGTCATGTACCAATTTTACCAGAATCAGAAGTTTTCTTCATTTAGAAGCGATGCAGTCTTAATTTTTGTAACCACACAACAACCTAGACCTGAAGCTTTAAAAGTGCATACTCTTAATCTTTAGCTGGGAATGGTAGCACATATCTCTAACACTTGGGATGCTGAGGCAGGCAGATCTTTAGAGTTTAAGGCTAGCCTGGTCTACAGAACAGAGTAAGACACCCAGGGGTACAGAGAAATCCTGTCTCAAAAAAAAAAAAAAAAAACCACCCGAAAACAACAAGACCATGTGTGAACCTTTGTGTACATCCACATAGAAACAATCTTTATCCCCATCTGCCCCATTCTGTTACCTCTAATACTTTCCATTCTTTTTTCATCCTTTCTTAATCCCTTCTATCTCTAATGAAAACTGCTCCATCAGCCTTGTAAAAATATTTGTATATTATGCTGTATTTAAATTTATTGCTACTGCAGATTGAAACCAGAGTGTACTACATGTTGGGAAAGTGTTCTACCACTGAGCCTCATCTCCAGGTGAAGTAATCAGTCATTGCAGTTTACACTTTAAACAAGGTTTTTATTACTATTCCGACCTGGTCAGTTTTTCACTTTTAATCTGGATACCAACATTTCAGCATATTCCTCTGCTTCTGACTGAAGTACCATTGCAGACAAGGTAAGACAGGAAGTCTGCACTGCGGCAGACTGACTATATTAACTTCCTACATTCCTTGGGTGTGTTATTAGTCCTGTTCTAACTATGAAGAGCCAATTTACAGCATCACAGAACTTACATCACAAATAAGCAGGACTCATGGGACTGGTATCTGAACTCAAGTCTATCAGACTCCAAGGCCCACTCCCCACCCCCTTCAGTATACTTTAGCTGTCTGATTCACATCTAAGAAACTTCTTAGTTTTTCTAAAGTTTTTTTAAAAATGTTAACATACTCTATGCAACTTTTAAAAATACTATCAGAATCAAACATGTCCAAATATATAAACTAGAAAATAAACTCTCCCTTCTTAAGTTTCTCACAAGTTCATCTTCAGATGAACAATTACGGACGTCTTTGATGTGTTTTCTCTAAATGGAATCAAACTGTGAAACTGTTCTTATGCTGCTATTCTGTATCCTACCTGCAAAACACTTCACAGAGTAGATGGACAGAACTTGAGCTGTTCTACTCCTGGTCACTAACTTAATATTCATAAAAACAAATCAAGTACACTTACATCTAGGGGTCTTTAATGACTTTGAAGAACTTAATTTAGATTTTGGCTTAAATGTTGCCTTCCTTTACCACTCGTGCACGCGTGCGTGCACACACACACACGCATGCACACACACACACAAAACCCTCATCATTTCCTACACCTTTATATCCTAACAATTGGTTTTGTCTGTGCCCACCCAGAACCAGCAAATAGAAATAGGGGACTTTCTCTCCTTGGACTCCAAGGCATTCTCAAACATGCCATCAACAAACATTGTTCATGCTGGGCATAGTGGCATATGTTCATAACCCCAGCATTTAAGAGGCAGGAAGACTTGAGGCCAACCTGGCCTACAATGTGATTCTAAGGCTAGATTGGGTAAAATAGTGAGATCCTGTCTCAAACATTTAAACATAAATGATTTTGATTTGCTCTCCTCTATATTAGACTCTATGGTGCATATCAACTGCTTTACTCTCTGAAGCTCTCGTGTAATTCCACTGATTTACCCATATATTGTGATCAAGTAGTTTGGTTATTGTATTTGGTTTTAACAAGCTATGTTAAGTTCTCCTTTAAAAAAAAAAAAGTCTTTTCTCCTTATTTTTTTGTCCCTCTACTCCCTTCCTAGATATTTTCACATTTATCTTTACATAGATATTTCAAAAAAAAAAATGTGTGCAATGTGAAAAACCCATGTTTGGAAATTTTAGTTATGTATGCAAGGAAACATAATGGGACTGGAGAGCTGGCTCAGCAGTTAAGCGCACACACTGCTCCTGCAGGGGATCCTACAACCAATGGCTCACAGACAACTGGAACTCTAGCACCAGTGGAGCTGAGGCCTCTAGCCTTTTCTAGCATACACACTCATGTGCACAAATCCACATACTGAAAATAAACATAAAGGCAAACCACATTTAAAATAGGATAAACTGCCAGTTTAAAAAGCCCTTTAAAGCCTAGTAATCAAAAATAAAATATGCCTCTCCAACAGTCTTTTTTTACCATTTTAATTTTTAATTATGTGTATTGTACTGATCTATATGTACATTTGTGCACATAAGTATAGTGCCCTGTGGAGATCAGAAGAAGGAATCATATCTGCTGGAGCTCTAACTACAGGCAATTATTATCTGTCAGACATGGGTGCTGGGAACCAAAGTCAAGTTTTCTGCAAGAGCAGCAAATGCTCTTAACCACTGAGTCATCTCTCCAGCCTCCTTTCCAACAGGTTTTAAAATCTTAAATATTTAAGAACATTCTATAGGTTTATAGTTTTTCAGTATCCCAGGGGGACACATGTTGGTGATTTTATTAGAGCTACACTGTATTTTCTAGCTGGTACACATTTATAAAAGCTACTGTTTTCTTTGTAGATTAGTACATGACATATACATCTTAACAGTTAATCAACCTTTTTGTTCTTGGGATTTTAGGGGATCGTCTGGTACAATCAACATATTCTATTCTATATGTGAATATATGCAGTATTATATACAAATTATTTCCAACTATACATCTAAACCCTGTTCTATAGCAATACAGGAAAGTAATTGTTCTTTACTTTTCTCTTCTAATATTTTACCATTAAACATTATTCTGGCTATTAATGATACACATTTTTTACTCTGTTTTACATTCCCTTACACTTAAAGAGCTAACATCCCCAGCAAATGTCTATTCAAAATCTATCAAATAAATAGATTATTTCATTAGTAAAATGTAAAATTGCAGTAATTAAAGCTTCCTTGTATCACAAGAATACACTGGGATAAACTTTACTTCCAATTCATGTTATAAATTTAATTTATTTATAACATTTTTCTATTGGTTCTTTGCAAAGTTCCTACATGCTATATTTTACCATGACAGAATTCTTAAAGAAAACTTGAATAGTTTGCTAATGTCTTCCTCAGAAATCTCAATATAGAAAATTTTCAAACTGTTTGTGAAATATTACTATTTGTGCATACTATATAAAAAGTTTCAGAAGAAGTCCTATTTCTTGCATGTACAGAATGATTAACTCAATGCTCGATTTCTTCCAATTATCACTTGGGAGAGCCTAGATAAATTTACTTCTCTAAGCTTTTTTAAACTGAAAGTAGAAAACACTGAGTTGTAAGAAGTTCAACTGAAATAATTCAGGTGAAACTGCTACATTAATAAATACCTTGAAGCCTAACTATGTTAACTAGATCTAGCCAACAAAGTCAGGACCAACAATGAAACAAAGAACAGGCTTAGAGGGAATCACATTAAAAGAGAATATACAGATACATAATTTTGGTATCTATTTTTTGCATTTCTTTTAAAAGCAAATATTAAAAGCATTTTCAATGTACTTAGGATAATCCTTTGTTTTTACTTTTTTCTTTCCTCTCACTTACAAAATTACTTGCACACCCCTAGATAGTGAACATTTCTGAAAATCAACTGATTCTATGTCCAAATATGTAAGTCAACTTTAAAAAACAAACAAACAAAAACACTGACATCCGCCCACTTCTTGATACTTACATTCCTTAACTGAGTAAGATAAATGTGTAACCTCACTAGAAAATTCCAGGTTACAAACCTCCTCCCTTTAGCTTTCCATGTGTTTAAGATACCATTTACTGAGGAATGGAGAACATCAAAGTATGCAACAGAAGGTTGAGAAGCAGTTACATAATAGTTTAAGGACCCATCTTGCCTGCTCTCTGAGCCCTCTGAGCCAAAGCTGCCTGGAGCAGTGGCCAGGATGTAAAGTAAATAAATAAAAAATAAAATTAAATTTTAAAAAAAGAAAGAAAGAAAGAAAGAAAGAAAGAAAGAAAGAAAGAAAGAAAACAAAACATAGGACAGAGAATCCAGATACAAGAGAGTGAATAATCTGAGCAGGGTTGAGATTAGAAATCTTTTTCTTAAGGTACTGAGTCATGGCTGTTGAAAGACTGGATATTACATTTGTAAATTGGTTTATATTCTAGTATTTACTCAATATTTAAAAAATATAGTATCATTGACAGGTTTTCAATTTTCAATTTATAGCATGAAACATATTATTTTAAAAACTTCCTAATATGTATACATTGTTTTTTAAGCTAATCATTTTCCTGTTGATACAAGTCATTGCTTCCTGAAATGGAGCATCCTCGTGTTAAATAATTTTAAAGTTCATCTTAATAGATTCTTTTAAAAGAAAGAAGTATCCTCATTTATCAAAAACAAGCACATACTGCTTTGCTCTTGCTCCAAGAAAGGATTAAGTGCTAAGTTCATCAGTATGGTCAAAGGCGGGGCCAGAAAGCAGGTAGCTAACTTCATACATACAAGAGAAATAGAGAAGCCTCTTTGCCTGTGGAGAAAGTGCAAGAGGCAAAGCAGGGAACAGAAGAGAAAGGAGTGGGTCTTTGAGGCTAACCCACATTCTGAAATGCTGGCCTCTTGAAGGGCACTGAAGACTTGTCTGCCTTAGTGAAATCATCAGTTTGGCTAAGCTTACTTTTCATTCCTTACCCCAATTCATTTCCCCCTTATATAAAATTCTCTTGTATGCAAACTGGGTATTATAGTTTTTTTTTCTTTTTGTAAAATTAACAAATTAATGATGAGACTAACTACAAAATATAAGATTGAGGAGTTGGGTATACCAAAGGATGAGAAAGAACAGGAAGGAAGGAATGGTGTTCTTTTGCAATCCTTCTCTGCCAGCAAGTCAGACTAAGGCACCAGTGATTCTCAGGCATATAGCTACTATCACTTTTCTGATATATAGTGAATGTTTGTTGATTATTTAATTTACTGACTTTCTAATAAATAATTTCTTCAATTTTTGAAAAAAAAATAGTTTAAGGAACATTACAACTACTGATTTTAGAAATACTTGCAAGAATTTACATACTAATATGCAGGGCCTGGTTCTTTCTTCTGAGCACTTTAATAGCACTATTTTATATACTTAGGACTTTCTAATGTATTACAGGATTTTTGTGAATTAAATAATCTTGTAGTTTTTCCTTTGTATCTGAGGTAATTTTTTCTATCAAAATCTTCATTTCACTGCAATTCTTTTCTCACTGTTAAATTATAAGATTAATTTACATAGTACCGTGGGTAACTCATTCAGACATGAAATCTTGGCTTTCTACATGAAGATCTACACTCTCTGTATTGTAGCTTGTTAAGTGCTGTTTATTCCCTGGGCTTTATTTTGCTGCTCCAGTTTGTCACCTGAACGGATGATCCCTCTGTTGGCTTCATTTTCTTACTTCCGATATGCAGCCAGGATCTGTTCTGAGAACTATATTGTTTGGCAGATCACTTAATGTGACCTCTTAGTACAATCAAAAGAGGTAGTAAACATGAGATGTGTAATGCTGAAGCCAATTAACATGAAGTACTGTTTTACAATAAACTGAATTTTTAAGTACACATTCATGTGAGAATAAAAAGTGCAGTAACTATCTAAATGCCAGTAACACAGCAGCTTATTGGCATTTATGAATATTGTGTACTTAATGATTATGTGTACTATATGTGAAAATGACTAGCACGGTAGTGTAGGCATCCCAAGCTGTAAGTCACATATGCATTACCATGTTAAAGAACCTTTGGGTCTGCACTCCATAGCTGATCCTGTACCATGGCCCTGGAGCTGATCCAGTGCCACAAAGCTCCATACTCAAATACCACAAACCACCAGGACAGAGCTGGTCTCCCAGGAGTTCGGAAACGTGCCTGTGAGCACAGGTAAGACCACCGCTTCTGCTCAGAGGGACCTGCCAGACACAGAAATGGAGAAGCAGCCTGGGACAGGATCCTTCTGGTTTCCGACTACACCCTGGAGCTGATCTTGTGCCACAGCGCTCCATACCCAAATACCACCAGGAGAGAGCTGGTCTCCCTTTAGTGCTGACACAGCTGTGAACACAGGAAGACCACCACTTCTGCTCAAATTCCTGGCCCAAGAGGGACTCACTCAGAGCCATCAGGACACAAGAACCAAGGAACAGACAGGGACAGGACCCTTCCAGTCTCCCTCTGCACCAGGAGCTGACCCTGCCCCACAGCTCTCCATAACCGAATTCCTCCCTGAGAGAACTGGTCTCCCAGGAGTACTGGCACACAGGCCTGCAGGAGAGACAAGCCACAGTCAGAGACAGCAAGACCAGCTAACACCAGAGATAACCAGATGGTGAGAGCCAAGGACAAAAACATAAACAACAGAAACCAAGGCTACTTGGCATCATCAGAACCCAGCTCTCCCACCACAGTGAGCCCTGGATACTTCAACACACCAGAAAAGCAAGACTCTGATTTAAAATCACATTTCATGATGATGATAGAGGACTTTAAGGACATAAATAACTCCCTTAAAAAATACAGAGAACACAGGTAAACAGGTAGAAGACCTCAAAGAGGAAACACAAAAATCCCTTAAAGAATTACAGGAAAACACAACCAAACAGGTGAAGGAATTGAACAAAACCATCCAGGATCTAAAAATGGAAGTAGAAACAATAAGGAAATCCCAAAGGGAGACAACCCTGGAGATAGAAAACCTAGGAAAAAGATCAGGAGTCATAGATGCAAGCATCACCAACAGAATACAAGAGATAGAAGAGAGAATCTCAGGTGCAGAAGATACCATGGAAAACAGTGACACAGCTGTCAAAGAAAATACAAAATCCAAAAAGCTCCTAACCTAAAACATCCTGGAAATCAAGGACAGAATGAGAAGACCAAACCCAAGGATAATAGGGATAGAAGAGAGTAACATTCCCATCTGGCTTTTTGTTTTTTGTTTTTGTTTTGTTTTTTTGGTTTTTCGAGACAGGGTTTCTCTGTGTAGCCCTGGCTGTCCTGGAACTCACTCTGTAGACCAGGCTGGCCTCCAACTCAGAAATCTGCCTGCCTCTGCCTCTCAAGTGCTGGGATCAAAGGCGTGCGCCACCACCGCTCGGCCAAACATTCCCATCTCAAAGGGCCAGTAAATATCTTCAACAAAATTATAGAAGAAAACTTCCCTAACCCAAATAAAGAGATGCCCATAAACATACAAGAAGCCTACAGAACACCAAATAGGTTGGACCAGAAAAGAAATTCCTCCCGTCACATAATAATCAAAACACCAAATGCATAAAAACAAAGAAAGAATATTAAAAGCAGTAAGGACAAGGACAAGTAACATATAAAGGCAGACCTATCAGAATTATACCAGACTTCTAACCAGATACCATAAAAGCTAGAAGGCAGTTGTCATACAGACCCTAAGGAACACAAATGACAGCCCAGGCCGCTATACCCAGCATAACTCTCAATTATCATAGATGGAGAAACCAAGATACTAGGACAAAACCAAATTTACACAATATCTTTCCACAAATCCAGCCCTACAAAGGATAATAGGTGGAAAACACCAACACAAAGAGGGTAACTACACCCTAGAAAAAACAATTAAATAATCTTCTTCCAACAAACCCAAAAGAAGATAGCCACACAAACTTAAAAATAACAGGAAACAACAATCACTTTTCCTTAATATCTCTTATCATCAATGGAGTCAATTCCCCAATAAAAGGACATAGACTAACAAACTGGATAAGTCTGTACCTCCAGGTAGAGAGCACAACAGTTAGATGGTATAACAGGATGGCTGCTCTAGGCAGAGAGCTTAACAAGTAAAAACTACCTGCTTCCTATAGACAGATATTAGTGAAAGTTTGAATTAATTGCTTTAAAGATGGTATAAAGATGTATTGCTCTAGTAAGTCTTAGAGGATACGCATATTCTTTCTAATGTGGCCTCCATGGGAGTTTTGGGTTAATTTCCTAACATGACAAAATAGAAAAAGCCTAAGAATAGGCACATACAGTACTTTAGTTTATCTCATTTGTTTTAGATTGTTTTAATTTTCAAAATGAGCATGATTTTGAGTTTTGTGGTTATATTATTCCTCTGAGAGAGAGGTCAAAATAAAGGTTTTTCTGGTTACTGGCCCAAGGATAAGCTGATTTGGGAGAAAGGTTTTGTCTTTGTGTTTTTAGATAAGGTGATTACACATCTTCCAGAGTTATATGGATCAGATATGATGAAGGGAGACCCCCCAGAGGACTAGATTCCAGAGAACCAAACAAAAAAGTTAACTTGATGATACTAAAACTTTGTTTTGAGATTTGTATATTGCAGAATATACAACCTTGATGAGTCTCATCATCAGACATGCTGAACTGTCCTGCTTTGAACTTCTGATCTCTTTGACTTTCAGTTGGATCCAGTCAGGACACAGATCTGCATCAGAGACTAAAACAATCATTGGTGTGGCCTTCTTAAAGCCAAGAAACTCCTCCATTTTCTCTACTCCTAACCCCTTCAAAGATATCTCAATGCCCATATTCACCTAGAAGAAGTTACGAAAGTCACTGCCAGAGTTCTCTGGACTTAGGGGTCTAGAGGTGATTATTCTAGTTGTCTTTCTAGGGAATGTTAAAATGGCCATAATTGGAACAGGGAGGAAACAGCTAGAATTGACTGTGTAACAACCATAACCGCATTTGATAGAAATCTTTACAATAGCTGAAGTTGTAATTTCTTATTATGGTACAGAATTTATTTTGACACAGAATCAAAGCTATCATTAGTATAAATTTCCTCTATTGATACAAAGATTTTTAAAGTACAAGGCTTGGACCCAGTCTTTCTATAATGTCATTACAAACTGATCTGAGATGTTTAAGCCTGTGAGTTAGGGGCCAAATAGAAAACTCAAGGTTAGGGTGTTTTCAAATAATGTAATTAGAAATAGCTGAGAGTGTTTAACTGACAACAGTCCAAATTACTTTACATAGTTGGTTTTCAAGAATGTCAGAAATCCACAGAATGTGACATTTAATGTTATGTATTCTTTTGTTGTTGAGACATATCTGCTCCTAGCAGCTCCCCTTTTGTGGATTCAGAGAATAAATTGAAGAGTCTCTCCCTCCAGGTGAGGTAGTACGTTGTGGCTAGGAGGCCTCTGGGCAGAAATTGCCTTTCTCTCCTGCAGACCTGTACTGTTCTTGAGAGGACAGAACTTACAGGTTAGGACAGCTTAGTTCTGCAGAGACAGAATAAGCTAGTCCTTAATAATTCCTGTTTTTCAAAAGTCTGTTATATGACCCTGGGCCACAAGGCTGAAGACTGATGCTCCAACTTCCTGACTTATTGGAGCTGTATGGGTAGGCAGCTGTCTCTTCAACTTGTCTCAGTTCTGGAAGCTGAGTTAGGCTTCCTATATTTTCAGATAATGTTGCTCTTTCTCAGATTTCAGATGGGGTTGAAAGATTACTCATAGTCTCTTAGCCAACCCTGGCTATTTAACATTGAGAAACTATATTTGAGAAGATAGTTCTCAAATAGTATAAAAGCTAAACCTGGACATAACATATGGATTTACAAGTCTTTTAAGTTAGGATAGATGACAGAGTGTTCTATTTAATTGTCAAAGATGATGGACTGGATGTTAGGTATATCTTATTCTATATAAATTACAAAATGGTAATAAAAAATTTAAAACATTTAAAAAATTAAAAAAAAAAAACTATGGTATCATTAGCTGATGGCAATTTTCCCTTCACTGGATCACCACTGTCCATACAGCTTGTGGTTGACAGTATACAGCACAAGACTGAATTGAAGGGTGTGACTTTCTCCTAAGCAAAGATTGAGCTATGACACTTTAATATTTGATCTACTCTTTCCAATTTGTGTATGTATGCTTGGCAGGCATGTCCATTTGTTATGGTAGGCATGTGCAGAGGACAGCTTTGATGAGTCGGTCCTCTCATTCAAACTCACATCATTAGGCTTCACAGCAACTCTTTACCCACTAACCCATTCCTTCCATCTTCCCTACTGCTCTTTGTAAAATGCAAACTTCATCTTCATTTGTGCATTCTAATTTTATCCTATTTCATTTAGGGCACATATTCTGCTATTTCATTCTTTGGGAATTCTCATTTTTGGTATCTTCTAATATGTAACGAATGTTTATAAATGTTCAATTTAGCACTGAAAAATATACTTATTATTTGGGGGAGTATCAGTTCCTCATGATTCTAGTTCACTTAAGAAAGATAAAAGCTTGCTGAGTCCCTGGTAAACTCCACCCCTGTTTTGTTTTAATATGTTCTTTAAATTTCATGTATTGGAAACTTAATGAGTTACTGCAGGGCCATCTCTATCATAAAAGCTAGCCTCTTTGTTTACCTTTATCTGTTGCTGAGTTACATTTGGACTTCACAGAGTTGCTATTAACAAAAAGGACTTTGCCATGCATGGCTTTTCAATCTTGAACTGCCAGCCTTTAGAATCACGAGCTAAACAACTTTTGTACTATATACATTATCTAGTCTGTGGTATTCAGACAATAACAAAAATGAAGTGGACTGAGACAATTTTCTTGTAACTTCATTAAAAGTTCCATGTGTAGAGTCCCATGGGTTAAGTCTAGGACATATGCTTTTATTTTACAAGGTAACTGGTTGCCCTGGATTTGAAGTAGTGTTACTTCTGGATGAGGTATTTCTGACTGTAGATATCCCCAGAGAAGTTGCTCTAACATACTTTTGTTTGTTTGCTGTGCTCTATAGCAAAAGATCTAACCACTGAGAAAACCGTGCTAAAGTTTGGGGGCCTGTTCTGGAGGAGTAGGGGCCTAAAGAGTAGCCAAACTCTAATACTGTAATAAACTTCCCCATAGGCAGAATATCCACTCTTAGGACTTTCTTCTTTGAATAAAGTGCTCCCTAAAGTGCTCCCTTTCTAGATGGTATCTTTCAGATTCCTAAGATAAAGTTAGGAATCCTTCTCTGGTTCCTGTCTGTTGCTTTAAATTTATTTTGTTCAGTTAGAAAAGAGAAATGCTGTAAATTTGTGTCTCCTTCCAAATTCTCTAAATTCTCTAAAACACCTTATTCTCATTTTGAAATTTTCATGCAAATCTTGTAAATTTTGCATTTATATTGTTATACAGAAAACCAAACTCCTTCAAGAAAAAAATTAAAGTTTGATGAGATGACTTATACCTGTAATCCAACATGGGGAGACTAAGGCAGGAGAACTCCTCAGAGCTCAAAGTTAGCCTGTGCTACAATGTGAAATCCCATCTTGATAGGAAAAGGAATAAACAAAAGAAAAGGAAAAAAAGGGCAGAGAAAAGAATGCTCTTAAAATGCAATCTGAATAGAAAATTAACTGCTTGTAAGCTGTATCCTAAGAGCCTACCAAAAAATGACATATGCTGATAAGCATTTACATATATTCTGGTATTCACAAACACAGTTTACATGTAGACTTATCATGTGTGCACAGAATGAAGTATTTAACCATTCTCTCCTATCACTATACTTTTTCTTCTCAGTCTATGAGGGACTAAGCCCTCTTTGACTTAATTCATGTCACCAAAGTAAATAACATCAAAATAAAGGAAAAAAATAATTAAGATCCTTAATTTTACTGGAATGAATATTAGAGGGCTGCATTCTAGTATGTCCCCCGTTTAGTAGTCACTAAAGACACAATAAAGAGTTCAATATCTGTGGAGCATGACATTATCCATTCCCCCAAAATGTCACCAGCAGCTTACCTTATTAGCTCTAGCTGTGCAAGTTCCTGGTTTGCTTGAAATATAGGCTTTTTAGTGAAGAGTTCACCAAGGATACATCTAATAGAGAAAAGTAGAGCCGTTACTATCTAAATTTCCTCATTTTAATTCACTAAGTTTTTAGTGCCCTAAGAAAATGTATCCATCTTACCCACAGCTCCATACATCAATGGCTGGTGTATATCGTTCTTCTCCCAAGAGCAGTTCAGGTGGACGATACCACAAAGTAATGACCTTGTTAGTATATGGGCGACTAAGACAAAAACAAAAACAAAAATCATAGGACTCTTTAAAGTTAGCATTTGTTGTAGTAAGAGATTCTCTCAATAATACTATTATATACTCCCAAAGACTGAACCACCAACCGAAGAGTTAGCAATGGGCTGGACCTAGGCACCTCGCACATATGTAGGAGATGTGCAACTTATTCTTCATGTGGGTCCCCCAATAACTGGATCTGTTGCCTGTCTGTGGATCCTGTTCTAATTTGGCTGCCTTGTCAGGCCTCAGAGGAAGAAGATGTACCTAGTCCTGAGGCGGTTCACCCTTCTCAGAGGAGACGATGGAAAGGGGGAGGAGCTGTAGGGCTGGGAGGAGAGGAGGGCCAAATATTGGAATATAAAGGGAATAAATAATTAATGGAAAAAATAGTACTTTGTATAATCAAAGCAATCCCATAATCCTAATTCTGATTAACTACAGTATTTAACACACAAACATAAAATTCATGGACAAGCAGCAGTAATTCCCTGAACATGTGAATAGAAAAATAAGGAGTTAGCTGTTGTAATTTGGTGAAACAAAAGTCACTCATCAACTCAATTACTAAGTAATGTTTTTTTCCTTTCCATAAAAACTTTAAAAATGAGTAATTCATAAAGAAACGACTAAAAGAAAAACAATGTAGTTCCAACTGTGATTACCTAATACAATGACTTGTTTTGTTTTGGGTCTGAAGATTAAATCAAAGAACTCTTATATGCTAGGCAAGTGCCTTACCCAAGTCCCTAACAAAAGATTGCTGTTTGTTGATGAGATAGGGTCTCGATGTGAAGATCAGGCTAGCCTTGAACTCACAGAGATCCTCTTGCCTCTTCCATGTTGCTAGGAATCAATGGGGGTGCCACCACAGTTGGCTCCTAGCAAAAGTTTTAATTAGGCATATCTTTGTTAATATTTAACACATTTGGATGCACCCTGGCTTGTAAAAATAAAGTAGATATTGACTATTAGTTATTTGTGGTCTAGACTACACAGAATTACAAGCTACAGGTATGGTGCTTTATCAGAAAACTACAAAGAGAACATATATAAACTGAGGTTACTTAAATCTAGCCAACTTATAATAACACTAAGTCTGACCATCCTCCAGTACAAAATTCAGTAGTAAAGGTTTTTTTTTGTTTGTTTTGGTTTTTCAGGCAGGTTTTTTGTTTCTTTTTTTTCTGTGTAGCTCTGGCTATCCTAGAACCTGCTCTGTAAACCAGGCTGACCTTGAACTCAGAGAGCCACCTGCCTGTCTCCAAAATGCTAAGGATTAAAGATATTGCCCAACTCCAGCAAAGTATTTCTAAACATTAGATACTTTCTTTATGATTCATATGAATAAGGATGATCCTAAAAAATATCAGGACCCATGGTTAAAGTATAGGCTTCAGAGTAATTACATCTTTAGATAACTTATAAACCTTATTCTTTTAGATATATTTCAAATAACAAAAGCAAGATAGGAAGTTCCCTCAGGAAAGTTATATTCCAAGCCTATTCACTCACCTGAGACTGGTTGAATTGGATTCATTTGGGGAGAAGAAAACAAAATGCCCACAATTTAACCCAGCAGCTTTCTCCTAGCAACCACAGGTCTATGCTCCAGAAAGCCTAGGATGCATCTGAACTACTCCACCCTAACCTGGCCAAATTTCTCTAAGTAACTTGAGCACCAATATTCTTAAGTTATCAATTTGGGCATCACAATATTTCCAAAAGCAAACAAAACTTCTGTTGACACTGATAAAACTGAAAATTAACAAATAGGAGTCTAAAGGCTTTTTTGTTTGGTTTAGTTTCAAGCAAAGCATCACTATACCATCCCTGGCTGTCCTGGGACCTGCTTTGTAGCCAGAGTGGTCTTGAGTTTCCAGTGACTTTTCTACCTCTGACCCCAAGAGCTGGAAGCCAGTCATGTACCACCACACCTGGCTAAAACGCCTATGAAGCCAATAAAAATTGAGTATACTCTCCTTAGTAAATTTTCTTTGCTTATTTCCTGCTATCACTTATCTTCATATAATATAAAATGTTTCCATTTTTCTTAACTACATACTATTATTTCATACATGACAAAAGAGCTCCCAACATAATATCTAGTCTCAACTTTCAATAATTAATCTTGACTTGCTTCAACTGTCTTAAACTGTTTACTTCAGTCAAAAGTCAAAACATTCTTTAACATGAACCCAAACATAAACCCCAGGAAAACATGGGATACCATAGAGCAGTTAAATGTAACATAAGGTAACTTATGACTCTTTTGGATAGGGGAAGAAAGCTTAAAAAAAAAATTGAGAACTAGGTTTTAAATTGATTCAGGGGTCTATGAGCACTTTTTAAGTCTATGCTGTAAAACTGAAACTAGAATAACTACTCAAAAAATATTTAAATTAATACAAATATCTAATTTTTAAATTTAGAAAAAAGTATGGAAAAACTACAAATATTTAAGTGATGAAATTTATTTAAAGAAAAGTTTAAACAAAAGATTAGTTTACATGCCATATATCAAATTCTATGTAACTGCCTAGTCATTTTTAGCTTTTAGTTGGCCACCTTTATCAAACTTAGAATAGTCAACTTGCAAGATGACTAAACACAAAACTACACAAAAATAGTTTTAAATGTATCACAAAGTATTTAATATATGAGTTAATTGCTTTCTACATTTTTCTAAAATGTTAGTTTTTGCCAGGTACTTTTGCTTGTTTGGTGATTTATTTCAATGCGTTTCTTCTATAGAATCTTAGGAATTGCAGAGAGAAGTTGATTTGGTTATGGTGTTTCCTATCTAGATTCATGTAAAGGAAGCAAGATTTAAAATACTTAAATCTTTCAAGCAAAACATAATAAAATCTTCAGTGATTTCTTTCATACTATAATTTGTAATATTTTTCGAGACAAGAAAGAAAACCTTAAGGTTTCATGAGAAATCTCGAGCATTCTGTTATTAACAGAATATTAACCTGCCTAGCTGCTACAGGAAAGCAATCCAGGGGCCTTTGGTCTTATGGGTGGGGAATGAGCATGGTCTCCCCATAGCCCACAGATAGGCCTCAAATCTTCCTGTCTGGGCCTCCTAAGTGCTAAGATGACAGATAGTATGCCATCATATCTAGCCAGGAATCAAAAAACTCATCTTAAATACAGTAACACTTTTACAATTTCAACAGCTACAACCCAAGAATGAGCTGTGATGCAGGAGGAAGGAGAAAATGCCATGGGTCAAGTGAGCCATAAAAACATGGCCCTGAGAGCTGGTCAACTGGAGTTAAGAGCAGCCCAGATGAAACATGGTAAGTAGTAAGTAATACCTCGGGGGATACAGACAGAAAAGTAGATTCTAAAAGCCCAGCTCTTGTGCTGTTTAAGACTGATTGTAAATATAAAAGATGTGTGTGTGTTTTTATCTGGGAACTAATTGATCTAAGGCGGGCTAGAAACCCTAGGTCAGGATTAAATAATTTCTACAATAGAGCTGCTATTACTACTGCTTACACACTACTTCAACAGTACAGTTATTGTTTGTCTCACCTCGAAAGTGCCTTGCCTCCTCCATCTTTTAAAAAACATTTTGTTTTAAAAAGAAAACCAGGTCATGTCTCACTGCAAATAAATAAAACTTAACTCAGCCTTATAGTAAGCCTATATACTGAGGATCTTATTCCTGTGACCCTACTATAGGACACCAGGGTGCTTACCACCAACTAAGCTTCTCCTACTGTAATATTCTTTGTCTGGGTCTTTATTAAATTTTCTTTCTTTCCTTTAAATCTTCCAATTTACTTCTTCAAAGATGGCTATCCTAATTGTCCTATTGAAAATTCCTCTGTTGAAAATTGCTTTCAAATAGTACTACTTGCAGCAGTGATAACAGCATCCTTTAGTACTTGGGTCATTTCTTCTAGAGCAGCTGTCCCACTAAATACACTACACTTCTCATCCTCACTGCAGTGAGTAGTAAGTGCTTGCCACTGCCTTTTCTAGGCATGTCTCATAATTCCACTCCTCTTTCTTATTTCTGGCAACAGCCTTGGAAGGCTGATGTAAATGATCACAGATATTCCAACCAGGTTGCCTGGATGATTATATGACAGTTACCATTTGAACTGATGCTATAAGTGAGAAATTATAACACTTTAAGCCAGTACTACATTTTTTTCAATAGTTTTGCCTTTCCTAACTGTAAATGTATCCAGCTACTTGACCAGAAACCTTATAGGTAAGAATGGAGACAGATTTTTCACAACAGGTAATATTTTCTAACTACTCTCCGGTAGAGACCCTTGTGAAATAATTCACCTCTTTCTTACACACAGTCTATTGTTCTGTTCTAGCCACAATAATTTTTATCAAAATTTAGTGCAACAGCTTTTTAACCAATTGTTCTTTCCAGATTTTCAAGATTAACTCACTTTTCAAAACACAGTCAAAACGAGTTTTAAAACACATTGTTTCTAGTGACTAGTCACACAAGACTTACTAAATGTTTTTACTAACTACCAACCACACTGAATCTTTAGCTCCCTAAGATGGCTGAGCAAATGTATGTCTTCTAGAGCAGGGAGAGAGAAATCAAGGTGGGGGTTGGAGGGAGGGAGGGATTTAAGAATCCTTTGAAGAAGTTAAAGGTGTTGTTGATGTTTAAAAAAAACAAAAAACAAACAAAAACCTCTTTTAACAAAGTAATTGATGGAATATTCTTGAAATCACAGCACTCAGTATCCTGAGAAACAGGAGGATTTTCAGTTCAAGTTCAGCCTGGGTCATATACTTAACTCCCTAATAACAATTAAAAAAAAAAAAAGGTAGGTTGGTTGTTTCTGCTCCTCCAAAAAGGATACTATGCCACATTTTCCATTTTACTATTTAATGAGAAAAAAGCAAACACTGAGTAAGTATGCAAACAGAAGGACTTTAATCATAAAAGCAAAACTCAACATAAAAAAAAAGCTAGGAGGGCACTGAAGCCAATTTCACAAACCACATCACCCAACAACAATTTATATAGTATTACAAGAAAACACTCCATATTATGATTAGGTTGATATATTTACAAAGGTAAAGATCAAAGTAAATAAAACTGAAATTATGTTTAGAAGTAAAAAGAATTTAAATGCTAAGAAATTCAAAAGTATTGTTGCAATATGAAGAGATAATCCAAATGCAAAACTAATTGGAAATCCAGAATCCTAAAAAATTAGCCTTTCAAACTTCCAGATCTGGTTACAGATTCCTGACATTCTAGAGATCTTGTTTACACCATAGAAAGAGTTAGGAAGTTCCATGATAATACATTTTTTTCCCTCATGGATATAGCATTAAAAAAAGTTTCAATTTATTTACATAATTAAAGTTCTAAGCAATAAATTCCATCAAAGATGGTCACACCACATAAAAACTCAATCCTATTATTAAATTAAAACAATAAGTCCAATGATACAGATGGCAAAACTAAACTTTATACATACTTCAGAAATAAAAGAGTCTAAAGGCCAGCAAGCTCCAATTTTGCTATTAAGTACCTTCATCTGTAAAAGACCGATGGCTTTGGATTTGTTTTATAAACCTAAAACTAACCAGGAAATAACACCAGTACCTTGAGCATGCAGGGTGAGTACTTTTATTACTTTCTGAAAAGGCAGCTAGCTGATGCCGGGCGGTGGTGGCGCACGCCTTTAATCCCAGCACTTGGGAGGCAGGGGCAGGTGGATTTCCGAGTTCGAGGCCAGCCTGGTCTACAGAGTGAGTTCCAGGATAGCCAGGGCTACACAGAGAAACCCTGTCTTGAACCCCCCCCCCAAGAAAAAACAAAAAAGCAGCTGACATTATCATATCAAAAAATGAAGCAATATATAATGAAACAGCAACAACAACAACAAAATGCTTTTTTTAAAAAAAACCCTTTACCTTAATCTCATTATCAATTTTTTTTTCATGTTTAGCTTCCTAGCTTAGTACTTAAACACTACCTAAATACAATAGAATTGAACATGATTATGGAAAAAAGTGAAAAAAAACATAATTTGTTAATCTACTTCTAGAAAAATATAGTTGGGAGGGCAAAGCCAGTTAAATTCAACAAATCTGGGGATGTAGATGTCTCAGTAGTTAAGAGCACTGGCAGCTCTTCAGAGAACCCAGGTCCAACTTCCAGCACCCACATGGCAGCTCAAAACCATATTTAACTACAATTCCAAGGTATCCAACACTCTCTTCAAACCACCCTGGGTACTACACATATGCATAGTGCATATACATACATGCAGACAAAACATGTAAGTAAATTCAGCAAACTCTCTGCTATAAAATAACTACAAAAATGGTTGTTTATCTAATGGTACCATTCAAAGAAACCTGGCAAGGATCCTAGAACTCTCTAACTGAAAGATACTCTCACAAGATCAAGGTATAATCCAAGGACTTAGCCAGAAAGCACTATAGTATTTCTCTCCATAATTCCAGATCTACTCCCTAACTCTATTGGATACTGGTGATGTGAACAACGAGCCATGTGTTTTAATTTGTACCCATCTCAGAGTACTTTAACTTCAACTAACTTTTTTCTGGCATAGTAAACAAGGCAAGTAACATGGCTTAATTTAAGATATGCACACCACTTTAGTGGAGAGGTGCAACAAATACATATGCTTGATAACAGGAAAAAATATCAACACTGGAAATTTAGATTTGCAGTAGAGAAAATATGGGTGATAGGTTCCAGGAGGGTGGTGGGGACAGCAGGACACTGCTTGAAAATTTAGTTGCCTTTCTCATTTTACATAATCAAAACAGAGTACATAAGAAAAGAACTGCAATTTCATTTTGATTGTCCAATTAAGTCATTGATCTGAGTAAGAATTCCACTGTAAAGACTGTTGAGGGATATTATTTACTGTTACGTGTACCACTCTGTATTATTTTCTTGTCTTAAGGTCTCCAGCCTTCTAAAAGATCCTCACCATTACCCAGGAACCCCAAAGTTCGCTGCTACATATTAAGACCATTCTGCAGGTCAGAGTCCCCTTCTCTCAAAACCACATTTGATATTTTAAAGCATAAAAGAAGTAAAGTACTGTTTCTCTCTCTAAAATGACATCAATTCAAGATTTAAGAACAATGAGCCATAATGCTAAATAATTTCTCCAAATCCTAGAACAAATGGCAAGATAGGAATAGCCACTAGATGGCAACATCGCTTTTAACATGTTCTGCTTGGTGTTAGCAAAAGTGTTAAAAACCCTTTTCTCCATCTCCCCTTTCACGGGATCACAGAGAAATGCAGCAGACTTTGGTTACTATTTAAAGAAGTTTTATCTTAATAATGGCAATTTTTAGAAGCATTAATAGGTATCTGTGTTTGTTCATTAGTTTGATTACTTTGTAAGTCACAACTTAGCATTTTGGTTTTGATAGTTCTGTGGATTGGGCTGCCGGTCTCAAAAACACCAGATAAGGGGCTCTATCACTAAGCAACATTTTAAGCTCAGTTTTTAGAGCTGTAAAATTTTGTTCTTTTTTGAGGACGTCATTTGTTTTGCCTGCCTGTATGTATGTTCCATGTGCATGCCTAACGCCCATGGAGGCTAGAACCAGAAGATAGAATTAGATATCCCGGAACTGGAGTTCCAGATGGAAATGAGGTGTCATGTGGTTGCTAGAAACCAAACCCTGGGCCCTCTGCAAAAGCAGTAAGTCCTGTCAACTACTGAGCCATCTCCCCCAGGTGCAACTTTGGAGATATTAAATCCATCATCATAACATTTAGAGTCATGACACTAATTTACTAGCTTAACCAAGATTTCACAGCGACCCCAGTACAGTGGCAGAGGTTCCATCAAGAGGCCTATTCAAGACAAAGCTGAACTATAAAGTATGTTGGAGGCCAACCTGGGCTACACGGTGAGACCTTATCTCAAGAAACAGGACTTTACAACTGATTAAAGGGTAATGCAAAGACAACAAACAAAGTCTCTCAATCTAGAACTATTTTATTTTCTTCAAACTTAAAAACAGTAATAATAAGTGTGCTCTTATAATTT
Source organism: Grammomys surdaster (assembly GCF_004785775.1). Taxonomy (NCBI): domain Eukaryota; kingdom Metazoa; phylum Chordata; class Mammalia; order Rodentia; family Muridae; genus Grammomys; species Grammomys surdaster. The sequence continues at coordinate 3,669,795 of NW_021620638.1, read as the reverse complement.
TTTTCTCTAAAAGACAGTAAATTTCAACTTTTTTGGAAAATACTCTGTCCTATGGGAAAGTTGATTTCTCCAGTAAATATTAAAAACATTTTTTAAAAAACACGCAAAATAGAAGGGATATCTAAAGAAGCAACTCCCCTCAAAGATAAATGTTTGCTTATAAAACAAATGATACAAAGTTGTTTTTTTCATTAATTTGACTCCCTCCCCAGAAAGAACTTACTATTCACAACTTTAAGATTGAAAATTACAGGGTTATAAATTTCTCTAGCCTCAATTCCTACATCAATCCACCACGAGAGACCATGTCAGTGAACTACCACATCTTCTCTCTCTCTCTCTCTCTCTCTCTCTCTCTCTCTCTCTCTCTCTCTCTCTCTCTCACACACACACACACACACACACACACAGTGTCAAAGATAGATATCATGTATGTATGTATGTACATACATACATACATACATACATACATACATACATACATACAATAATTTTTATCGGGAACATCTATTTCAAATGCATGGGAATACCTTTAATAAATAACCTATTAGCTGTAAAATATTAATAAATTAGGATGAAACATAAGAAACTAAGAAGAATGAAAGATATTCATTCAAATATGATAGTTAAGTCGCATCAAGGACAATATAACTAGAGTGAAATATCAAGAGATTAAGAAAACAGAATCATTAATTAACCAAAATTACTCCAAATATCCAGAAACTTTTAAAAACTTTAAAAAATTATTCAAGTGAAGTTTTAGACTAAGTAACATTAAGACCATTTTCTTGACAAATTCTACCAAAAGATACATTACTATATGGTAGAAATATTTAAAAATTTAGCCCCAGGTACAGAGGTATACATATTTAATTTCAACACTTGGGAGGTACAAGTAGTTGGGTCTCTGAGTTCAAGGTCAGCCTGGGTTATATTATGAGACTCTGTTTTACTTTATACAAATAAAAAGAGTTGAAAACCTGAACTCTATATAGGTCCTTCACCCTGTCAACACATACCTTAAAGTCATTTAGTCCTTCACAATAACGAAGACACAACTGAATGTGTCCAACAACAGAAGAATTAATGAAGTATGGTATATGTGCACATTAGAATATCATGAATTTGGGTAGATAAGGAGGTAGGAGGATCTGGGAGAGAGTGTAAAGAATATGACCAAAATACAGTATATAAAAAAAATTCTAATAAAATATTTTATAAAAAATGCATACTGTGTTGTTACATGTTGTAACAATACGATGAACCTGAAGGACATTAAGGTAAATAAACCAGGAACAGAAGACACAGACCACATGATCTCATTTGTATATATAAGCTAAAAAAGTTCAATTCAAAAAATTAAAGTGAAGAATGGTAATTGCTAAGAGTTGTGTGTTGAAGTCTGAGAGTTGTTCAAAAAATATAAAATCTTCAGTTAGATGAGAGGAATAAGTTCAAGATATTTAACAAACAAGTTGATAAACCTAGTAACAATTTGGTGTCCTCTTCAAAGTTAACACATCTTAAACGTTCTAACCACCACTAAAAGAAACTGAGATAAGACTCTGGCTAATTCACCTGCTTTAGCCATTCTACAATGTTATTCATAGTTCAAAGCAATGTATTATATACATTGTTTAAATAGCTCCAGTGAGTTTGGAAAAAACAGACTACTGTAGATATAAGTAAAACAAAAACCATGAAGTCTAAAATAATAAAACAGAGGTTTAGAATTTAAATGTACTATTTGTAAAGAATATACCAAACTTTATTATTGAATATACAATTAAAATCCTTAATGTCTTTATCTGCATTAAACATTTATTAATTTTTTAAAACTTAAAATTCATTGTACTCATTTAAAGTCATACATTTTAACAGAAAATTTAATTTATCCACCATTTAAAATCAAATTTATTTAAAAATTGAATAAAAAATGTTAAGATTAAGACAGCCAAACCAGTTCCTCCCCCCTCCCTTATTACTCAGGAAACATAAATGTTAAATTAAAAAAAAAAAAATCAGAGCTGGAGAGATAGTTCAACAGTTAGAACACTTGGTGCTTTTTCAGACACCTAGGTTCAGTTCCCAGCACCCACATGGGAGTTCACAACTCTCTATTAACTCCAGTTTCGGTGGCTCCAAAGGCCAGCCCTCCTCTGACTCCTCCATAGGTATAAGACATGCATATGATGAACATACAAACACACAGCCAAAGACTCATACACATAAAATTTAAAAAATTAATATTCTAAATATAGCTTTTAAAACTGAACTTAGTGCTTACATTAATTTGTTTCAAGGTACTCTTACCTTTCTTCTGAGCTATACAAACGAGCAAGTCCAAAATCTGCAAGCTTTATCTGTCCTCTGGTAGAAATAAGACAAAATAAAAAAGCATGAGTCTATCATGGATTTGATAATATATACTTATATTCTATTGCAAGGGCTCAATGAAAACACATTAAAAACAAAAACACACATAAATTTTCTCATTGCACTGCTATACTTCAGGCAAGGTTAACTAATGGGAAATTTTACAAGTTAATAATTAGTATTTTGCTTTGGATAGTTTCTTGGTATTGTTGTTACGGGCCCATTCAATCATACATATCTAAATATTCTTAATTTTCAGATTCAGCTGGATATAGATCAAAACTACCGGAGGGACTATACTGTTCCAAAGATGTACAGTCATGTGTGTTAATATTTCCTACATAATAGTGTACCAACTATTTATATAACATTTGCATTTTAAATAACCAAGACAAATACTATCTTATTTTATAAAGACCCTTAGATCCCGATCCCTAGGTATTATTAAAAAGATGCAGTCTAAAACGACCCTCCAACTGGGCCCAACACATGCACTTAATGGTGTTAATATAACAATATCTCAGGTGCTAGCTACTTCAGTTCCTACTTAAGAAAGTACCTCAAACAACACCTTGGTCTAGAAATATTAATAGTACTCAAAAACTAAATCACATTATTTAAAATGTATGTTTAATTTTCTAACTCTTAAAAGGTTGGGATGCACAAATTATTTTCTACCATTTAAAACCAGGTGATTGATCCATGTTTTACTCAAATTTTAAAAATAGTACTAAGCACAAGAATAATACTAGAATTATGCTGTTTCTGAAAATATTTACCATAAATCATATATAAATATTTTAAAAATACATGTAAAAGATCTAATACTTGGAGGTGGGATAAGGACAAAGCAATAACTCAGAAGCTAAGAGTGCTGGCTGCTCTTCCAGAAAACCAGGGTTCCATTCCCAGCACCCATTTGGTAACTAACAAACATCTGTAACTCCAGTTCCAGAGTATCTAACACCCTCTTCTAGCTTCCACAGACACTGTAAACATTGTACACAGACACACAAGCAAGCAAAACACTCATTCAATACAAATAAAATTTTTAAAAAAAGAATTTAATTTTTTTTTGTAAAACCTGTACATAACCTAAAGCTAAAATCTTATTATCCATTATTAGATTCATTCATTTCAAATTATCTGGAAGAATACCAAGCAAAAAGGACGCATGTACATTGCAAATCATTACTGGAGCTACTGGAGAACAACTGTAGAGGCAATACTAACTGACTGTTGCTCCTTATCCAAGATATTAAAAGCAATAAACTGAATTTATAGGAAGTTATCTATTAAATTAACACTTTAAATACATAAATTTCATATTCATACCTATTATTTAGAAGGATATTTGAACACTTAATATCTCTATGCAAAAAGTTCTTCTTATGACAATAATCCAGGCCTTCCATGAGCTGTCTCATAAAAGATTTTATATGGTTTTCATTAAAATGAACCAAGCCTGATTCCAGCAGTCCCATCAGATCATGGTCCATATATTCAAACACCAGGTAAAATGCACCTGAGAATGAGAATAATTAACATATTAAAGGCTTTTATTCCTACAACCTATCTAGAGGTTCAAATAACTTTGATAAAATACTGGTATAAGGGAACTGATCCTTGAAAATAATAACGACTTTGTCGTTTACTTGTAAGACTCGTTTACTCTCTCAGAACTTAGTATGAAAAATATGCGTCTCAAGAAAACAGCAAAAGCAGTTTTCTTCTAATGAGAGCCATTATGATACAGATCATCTTTGCTAATTTCCACACTATTTATAGTTTTTGATCTGATTAAATTCTTCCCTGTATCAGACAAATTGTTTTTCAGAAGAAATTGAATACAATTTGTATGGCTCAAAGAATATTAAAAAGTTGTACAAAGAATTGCTTTTAATACACGAATGTGAATCCAAATAGACCAAAGTTATCTTTAGGTGATTTATATTAAATTTCCTTATATAAGACTGTATTTGTAAGCATAAAAATTACAACTTTATACAACCAGTGTTTAGTGTTTAAAACTCTTAAATAAAACTTATACAAATTGAATCCAAAATTAAATAAATAAACATTATAATCAAGCAAAGCTTTACAAAGTGAGTTCTACAAAGAAGCTCTGTCTTGAAAAACCAAAACAGAAAAAGAAAAAAGAAAAGCTAACAAAAGCCATGTCATCATCTATGAAAAGAGAAAAACTCGTATTATGCCAAAGAAGACACCCAACACAATTCACAATCAGCTCCTAACTTTAAACAGAGCAAAGAACTTTTAAAAATGACACAATAGAAGGATGTCTTCTAAAAATTTATTATAGTACCTTTCTGAAGACAAGAACCAGTGGCATGCATATTTGACAAGAAAATGCTAGGCACTGTTTAAGACAAAAATCTTCATGGTTACTAATTTTGTGTAGATGTTAATGTGCAAATTTTAAGAAGCTTCAGGGTCAATAAGAAAACCTATCTCTGGAAAAATTACATAAAGATAACAGGACAGCCTTCATCCCCCTCCAGCCTACACCATAGGAGCACACATTCTCACAAATAAAAACTTTTTAATAATACTACAGTAATACAAATGACAAGATACAAATGACTAGGACTAAATTATAACAAGAATTAAACATCAAAAGAGAAAATACTATAATGTAATTTCAATTAAAAAAAAAAACTAGTGGCTAGGTTTTATTATTTTGCCTGAGGAGGTGAGCACTTAACTTGACAAAATAACTGTAAAATTCACCTTGAGGAAACTGTATCTGATCATCATCTAAACACTGTTGAAAATATACTTTGCCCTACAAGAAATTAATCTGCCCTATCACGCTTAAAGACAGAACAGTGAAATAAAATACACATCAGAAAACAAATTACAAATGTTTACCCATTAATTATGGAAACATTAATTTCAAGATTAAATAAATAATAAAATAATTGAAAAAATCATTTAGGTAAAATTATAATCCAGAGGGAGATAAGCAGTACCATCACAGATAAACTAATGAAAATCTAACTTACAGCTTCCACTAAATAATGACTCAGGACTACTACTAGAAAACAATATAGAACAGGGAAAAGACAAATGGGAAATATTGTCCGCAATATAACAAAGTAAGCATCCTTAATATAAAAGAAGGCCTATAAAACCAATACAAAAGAAATGTATCCCATAGCTCATTATGAGAAATACAATGGATGTCAGAAAGCCACAATGGTGTATGCAGGTAACCCTAGCACTTTAAAGGTAAAAAGAGAGGATCAGAAGTTCAAAGTCTCTGGGTGGTGGTGGCGCACGCCTTTAATCCCAACACTTGGAGGCAGAGGCAGGTGGATTTCTGAGTTCGAGGCCAGCCTGGTCTACAGAGTGAGTTCCAGGACAGCCAGAGCTACACAGAGAAACCCTGTCTCGAAAAACCAAAAAAAAAAACAAAAACAAAAAAACAAAAAAAAACAAAAAACAAAAAAAGTTCAAAGTCATCCACAACTTTGTATCAGGTTAAATGGAGCCTCCAATATTTAAAAAAAAAAAAAAGGAACAAACAAAAACAAAACGGTCCAAAACAACATTAAAGATGCTTAATCTCATTATAACTCCAAATATACATATCAAAACAATATGGTATTTAAACAAAAAGATTTCAAGAGTATATACAATATTAACACAGATGTAGTGGGGGAAACATAGTATAAATATTTATAAGATATGTCTTATTTCCAATTGCACAACCCAGAGTTAGCTAGGAGCCCACAGGTAGCTACTGAGCACTTATGGCTTAGTCAAAATTGTTTTAAATATAAAATATGCACCAGATTTCAAATACTTAATATAAAACAAATTTAAAATATCTTAGTAATACACTACAGTGAGTTAGGTATTAAGTACAGAGGCATGAAACAGACAGAAAAATCTCTAATGCAAGGCCAAACTGGTAATTATATAACAGGATCTTGACTCAGAGATATATACTACTACTACTAAATGGTAAGAATGGATAATCGGCTAGAGAGAGCTGAATGGTTAATTGTCCTTGTTGCTCTTGTAGAACTGAGTTCAATTCCCCACACTGATATCAAGTGGCTTACAACTGCCTGTAATTATAGCTCCAGGAGATACATCCTCTTCTGAACATCCACATGCACACATGTGCACAAACACACACACAAATACAGAAACAAAATCTTCAATAATTTATGATAAACTGATTATATATTGAAATTACCCACTACACACTGAGCTAGAAATTATTAAAGTTGAGTAATTTCATCTGTTCCATTCTGTAACAAAATCATTAGATAATATTTTAATTTGAAATAGAAAGCTTCCGATTCTGTTTCTATCAAGTAGCAATGAATGGGAGGCTTACAAACTAAAATAATACAAGATGACATTCCATTTCCAGAAACCATAAAATTCAATGGAAAATTATTAGAAAGAGTAAAAACAATGCAGAAAAATAGTCATTAATATTGGCTACCAGTTAAAAGATAAAATATCAGTGTGGTGCTGTAAATGATAAAATGACCCCATAGGCATACGTACTGGAACACTTGATGCCAAGTTAACAGCACTGAGAAGATTATGGAATCTTTAAGAGGTGGAATCCTGTAAGTACATCAATGAGGGCAGGCTTTCAGGTTTCTAGACTGAATTCACTTGTGATTCCCTCTCACTACTTCCAGTGTACAAATGAAATGCGATCACTCTGCTTCCTCACTGCCATGTCATAGCTTCCCCACCATGTTGGACCACATTTCCTCATGAACTATAAGCCAATAAAATTTTTCCCCTAACTTTGTTTTTGTCTGGGTATTTTATGACAGCAAAAGTAACAAGTACAATCAGTGAAAGGTTTTTTTTTTCTCTACAATGTGTAAGAGCATCTGAAAAAGAAAAGGGATATATAAACAATAGCTCTACATTCCTATTTTTAAAATTTTTAATTATAATGTAAATTATTTCTATAATCAAAAAGTGTGATGCAAGAAATCAATACAGATTCCAAGTACACACTAAACTTATACTGTAGAATAGACTGTGATGCTGGGAGACAGCTCAAGTGACAGGCAAGCAAGAGGACCTGATTACAGATTACCAGCACATATGTGCAAGGCACAGCTGCATTGACTTTAATATCAGTGTTGGGAAGCAGGAGAGAGACCGATTCCCAGACTAGCTGACAATGAGAAAACCTGTCTCAAACACTAAAGTAGAGAACAATTTAAGAATACACCTGATAGTGACCTCTAGCTTCTACATGCACTTAACATAGCCAACAAACAGGTACCTACACCACACATATACCTACCTACCACCCAGAGACAGAGAGGGAGATAGAGAGATAGAACACAAAAATGTATTTCAAGCAGTAAAATGGTCTTCTAAGTAAGTGGTAGTAAGATAACTGAACACCTACTCAGATACAGTAATGAAAAAAGAATCCTAAGAATGTCCATCAACATAAAAAGCAAACATATCAATTATAGAACTAAGAAATAAAAACAGAAGAAATATTTGTTGAAAATAATTCCCTATTGTGAGAATAAGGGAAAACACCCCTAACCAGCAGTCAACAGCACAAAACAGTAGTAAGATGACAAATAAGTGTGATTATTATTTTTAAGTTAGAAAAACAGACAGATAAATATTTATCACTAGAAGCCCTATGCCAAAATGCTAGTGAAAAAATGTATATTGTGCTTTCAGTAAAATCAGGAGAAAGAATAAACAATATGCCCAGGACAGTGGTTCTCAATCCATGGGTCACCACCCCTTTGGAAGATCAACAACCCTTTCACAGGGGTCATCTAAGACAACTTGAAAAGCCAGATATTTACCTTATGATTCATAACAGTAGCAAACTTAGCTGTGAAGTACCAATGAAAATAATTGTATGGTTGAGGTCACCACAGCATGAGGAATTATATTAAAAGGTTACAGCATTAGGAAGGTTGAGAATCACTGGCCTGAAGCTTATCCTTCAGAGAAAGTTTTTCTTAGAGCTTAACCAACAAGCCTCAACTCTGGTACACTCTGCTTCCATGTCAATTAGAGTGCAGAAAAGCCAGCCACAGTTAAAAAGTACCTATGAACATCACAGCCTTGGAGCACAAGCCTGCAAAAGACTAAAGATATAACAGTTCTCCTACCTCCAATTTCATACCATTAATAGGCTCACAACTGACAAACTAGAGTGCATCAAAAGGAGCTCAGGCTCTATTTAAAAAAAAAAAAAAAATCAAACAAACTGAAGAATGAACTAGAAAGACAAGCCATAACAAGAAAGGAAATTTTAGCCTCAAATACTAGCAAGTATAGAAAATACTAAAAATAGTCCAGACAAATAGCCAGGTGAGTATAAAACCTTACACTGAAGACCTATGTACCTCAGAAATAATAAATGTATTATTTAGGACTTCAAAGAAAATTTACAAGACATATTAAAACACAGGCTCAAGAAATACAATTAAGCATCAACTTCAAAAGTAAATACAATAGATGTATTAGAATTGTCTGATGAGGAACTTTTACATGCTAGGATGAATATGCTAAGAACACTAACTGAACAAAGTGCACATTTAAGAAAAGATGGACATTTACATAGAGAAATACAAGTTCTAAGAATTAAGACAAGTTGGAACTTCAACACTGTACCAGAAATAAAGAATGTCTTTTCAGTATCCTATACTGATCTAAAACCACTTCAATTTGTATTCTTTGCTTGCTGTGTGATGCAATGATGACTTTTGTGTTCATCTCTTGTGCAAAATCAAGTCAGGACATATGAGAATACTTTGAAAGTCACGTAACTGTTAGAAAAATAAAGGAGGGCTTATCGGTGTCTTATTATTTCATTATTCTACATAGAAAGGGTCCTATATTTTGAAATCTTATATTTACATATATTAGTAATTCTATTAATTTTGGAAATCAGTGAAGTAAAAACAAACTCTGTTATTTCTTCTTGTTTGTCTATGCTAAAGGTTTTGTTCTAAAAAAAGCACCTGTAAAATAAAGGAGAACAAAATGTTTCTACTTTTAAAGAAAGTAAAAAAAAGGTTCAACAAGTATACCAAACACATCCAAGGAAAGAATCACTGAGTACAAAGATGTATGAATAGGAATGTTCAGAAATGAGTGTGTATGGGGAGGGAGTGATACAAAAAAGCAGAACATCCAAGGACCATAAAGCAATCACAAATGCTGACATTCCTTCAAGGCTTTAAAAGAAGAGAAGGAAACAGAAGAAATATCTGACGCAATAATGAGTCAGAAGCGTCCCCCAACAGTCACTAAAGCTACAGGCCGCTCCCTCAAGGTATGGATTTGAAGGGAGGAAAGGGAAGGGAAAAATAATGATTATAATAAGATCACAGAGAAAAGAAAAAGGATTGGTGTATACAAATGAGGAAAGGGGGAATCAATTTCTAGACTTTTGGACCCAAGGATGTATAACCAATTCCTGTCAGAATTTCCAGCCTGGTGATCAGCCCCCAATAATCATATTACTCAATTCCACAAACTAAATCTATAGAGGTTCAATATGCTAGTAATTGTTTAAGTAATGCTCTCAATAGTTTTGCTTAAATTTATATTTTTAACAGAAAGATACTGTTACCACCTTCTATATGTTCTCTGACAGTAATAAATGGCATGTGTTTACAGGTGATAAACTAAGTGGTTACTACACACTTAAGAAAAAAAATATATATATATATATAGAATATATATTATATATATTCAACTCCAAAATTTCCTTGTGGTCCTAGAATATATTAACATAAATATTATATTAAACTTTACCTATTCTTTTCCAAGTATCAATGAAACAATTTTTCTTAACTTAGTTTTGACATGTTTTTAATGGCCCTATAGTATTTCCCAGTGGTAATGTGTGTTGACATTCATTATTCCTCTTGTTAGTACATAAATTGCTTGTATTATTATAAGCAATATTATAAAAAAAAACCTTGTAACTAAAAGTCCAAATTAGAACAGTAAGTTAAAACGAACATTTTACTTAAAAAGTTTATTATATATTTATTATGTTCAAAGTATCATATCATGTCCTTTTTAAAGGTTAAGATAATTTCACTTTATATCATTATATTAATACTTCTATCAATGATCCATACCCTCAGTATTTTATTCTTTCTTCAGTATTTAGACTACATTCATTCTCGGTCCTCCCAAATCCAACTCACAACCTTTCCCTAAATTCAAGCCTCCACCTTTGTTTCTAAATAACTGAGTCCAACTAGTACTACCCCTATGCTCAAGGTTGCATGGCCGTCTATGGAAACATATACCACAGGTCACACCTGACCAACCTTAGCAGCCATTTGCAGCTCCTCAGCTGGGGGTAGCCTTATAAGATTCTCCCCTATGAACACTTTTTCATAGATCCTTGTCCCTCATATCACTGTAATTTCATTCACATCAATCAAAGTTTCAGACCTTGTATCCACATATATATGTAAATAACTATGTTTTAGAGAAAAAGAGCAGATCTCCACACACCAGAAATTAAAATACAACAATTAATAAGGAAATGTAACAGAAAATGTTCAGTGAGGAAGACAGGATAGAAAATTCAGGACTTTATTCAGGGCAACAATTTGAAACAATGTAAAACAAATACATTTTTGGTATCAAAACATTTCTTTATCATTCTAACTAGAAAAAAATACAAAAAGCAAACAAAGAAACAAAAACAAAAAAAACCCAAATACTTGTCAAGCTAGGGGGCTAGCTGAGTGGTAGAATGCTTGCCTGACAAGATGGCCTGACCTCTAGCACAGCATAAAACAAGGTGTAGTGACAGACACCCAGTTGCAATCCTAACTAACACTCAGGTGGTGGGAGCAGGACCATCAGAAGCTCAAAGTGGCCATTCATAAGCAACATAGTAACTTGGGGGAAGAAACTGTAGATGTTCAACAGATGGGGCCACTAATGGCAACCCCTCAACCTCACCCATACATACACACAAAAAGTACTAAGGAAGAAATAAAGCTCGAGACATAGAAAATGAAAGTTAAGAAACAACAATGGGAAAAAATAATGACACAAAACGACTGCTCTAACCCGTTCTTAGTTTGCTTTCTATGTCTATTGCTGTGATAACAACTATGACCTAAAGAAACTGAGGAAGGGGTTTATTTGGCTGCAGGTAAAAGTCCATCACCAGGGGAAGCCAAGGCTAGAACTCAAGGTGGGAACTTATCGGCAGGAACTTAACAGAAACCACAGACTAATAATACTAATGTGTACTTAGCTTGCTTTCCATGGCTTACTCAGTCTGGTTTGTTTGGTTTTTTTTTCCCCTCTCTCTTTTCCTTTCTTTCTTTGGGAGGAGGGGGTGGAGGTGGGGAGGAGAGAGTTTTCAAGACAAGATTTCTCTGCCTAGTCCTAATAATTAGAGATGTCTAAGCATCCAGAAAGGCTATATCTTGTTGGTGGGGAGACTTATGTACACATGAGACCAGAGGATACTGTTATATTCCTCTACCTTACACAAGAGCTTTCATTGAACCTGAAGCTCCCCATTTCAGATAGTTTGGCAGGCTGGCCAACAAGCTCACTATCTGTGTGATTGTTTAGCAGAGAACTCAAGTCTAAATACACCTATGTGAAACACCCTATGCTGGGGTTATAGGGATGCATGGATTTACAAGGGTGCTTAAAACTTTAGTGTCCATGGTTGCAAAACAAGTATTATTAGCCAATGAGCCACTTCTCCTGACCCCAAAGGTTTATTTTTAAAAGTTAACTTCTGATTTTAGTAACTATGTCTGATTTCCACATGGTAAGTTGTAGTACAGATTTAAAACTATTCACTTCTTCAATCTCTATTCTTCCTTCCTAATAAAAAATAATTGCTTCTACTAGCGATCTCATTTTGCTCTTATCATCAACCTACCACTATATATTGTTCCTATCTTACAAAGTGCTTCACTTACATTTTAACATTAAATGACCACAATAAACTTAATTAGTATTTTTTCCAGAAGAGGAAAACAGAGTACAAAGGGAAGAAAATACTCAGAGTTTTTTTTAAATCAGTAATAACAAAACTCTCCATCTTAATTATTTTTAGGTATGCAGTTCAAAGATAATTATATTCACACAGTAGTACAAATACAACCACCACTCACCTCTGTAACTCTTCCTGTCTTTGCACAACTGGACTTCTCTGACCGTCTAATATCCAGTAACAGTCTCCTACCCTTCTAAAGCTCCACAGACACCACTCTACTTTTTGTCTCAGTGTATTTAACCATCCTAGTCAAAGTATATATATATAATCCCTATGCTGGTTTTGCTCTGTTTCATAAAGCATCCTAATTAAGGAAAGCTAGCGTATTACTATGGCTTTGAGTTATATTTCCTGAATGGCTATCATGTTGAACTTTTTTTGTCCATGTGATTCTTGACTATTTGTTCTTCATCTTGGAAAGAAAATCTACTTAGGTCCTTTAAATCAGCTTGTCTTTTAATTATTTAGTTTAAAATTGATTTTTACATTCTTGTTACAAGTCCCGTATCAGATATGACTTACAATTAGTCTCTCCTATCATGTGTTAGTTTTTCATTTCTTCCTTTTCTTACTTTTGTTTGTAAATAGGGTCTCACTCAACCAGGCTGACCAAGCTGGTATGGAAATTATTACATAGATAGATCCACCTGCCTCTATCTCCAAAGTGATGTGATTAAGGCATGTCCCATCAAACTCAGCCTCTTTCACCATCATGCCCAGCCTCTTTACATTGTGGATAGTATAACCAATTTAACGCCGTTGAAGCTTAATGAACTATCTTTTCTTTACTGTTTGTGCTTTTGATGTCATCTAACAACATTTAGCACTTTAGTCTAACTCAAATACTAGGATCAACTGATTTATGAGTGTAAATTCTTTTCTGATCATTAACTTACTCTGATAGTAGTGCCAGTTATGGTCACTTTAACCCTGCAGTTAAGATTTAAATGCAATACACTCAATATTTCTCTTTCTTCTCAGACCACAGTGACTGCTGTAGTGAGAATGCTGGAATTTTGGTTTCTTTAAAACACACACACAGAGAAATGCAATGAGGACATGATTCCCGGTATGAGGATATGGGGCTTTGCAGCAGCTGACTATGATTTGCCTTGTGCTCTAGCATAGGTGTGGTTTTTGCCAGCTGCAGATATTTTTTGTGATTGTGTAACATTTGGAATTCTGGAAATTTTTCAGAGGGCATATATATGCTAGATTCCCAACGATGAGGTAGGTGACTGATGGTTGTAGTTTGTTAGTAATTATGCTCAAAGAAGACAAGAAAGAAATTAGATTCAAGGATCTCTCCCTCTCTCCCTCCTTTCACTATCTGGTGATAAGGGGTGAAACAATAAAGGTGGTTAGAAAAACCCACAAAATAGCAAATGACCAGCTATACATTTTCCCAGATCTTGTACTTATATTAGAATTTTCTTGTCAGTAGTTTTTTTGGTCTAACAAAACAGCTCAACAGGTGAAGGCGCTCAATGCCAAGCCCAGACACCCAGAGTTTGGTTCTCCAGGACCCATATGATATAAGGTACTATCACCAAGTTGTCCTCTGACTTCTACATACACACAGTGGCACCCTCCTCCCAACAAATAAATGTAATTCTTAAATTTTTAAAAATAAGTTAAAAAAATCAAAAGAGGCCACCTCTAATTTTGAGAAAGTCTGTAATAACGATGAAGATAAATTGGACAGAGTTATCTTAATAGGATTAATTCTCCTAAGCTTTGAAAATGGAATATTTTCTATTTAGCCTTCTTAAAATTCTTTCAGTGGTTTCTCTCACCTTTCAAGCTACAAACCTTGCATTATCAATTTATTCTTAGATGTTTTATTCTGTGAACGTAACTGGTTGTGTTTATTGCTCTTTATCTTGTCCATAATTTGCACAAGCACATATTGGAGCTTTTCTATAATGGACACACATACACACACGCACGCACGCACGCGCACACACACACACACACAAATGGTTTTGCTTCTTTTCTAATCTGGCTATCTTATTTCATTTTCTACTGCAATTGCTATGACTAATACCAGTATGGTGTTAAATAGAAGCAGCAAGAACATATACCACCTATTTTCTAGATGATATGTAAGTTGAAACAATTTGGGCATACTGGTCTACATATGAGAATATATAGACCAGCAGAAGCCCATCCTTAACCCGTTTCAGTTAACTCTTCACCAGTCATGCTCTGAAACAATTACATGAAAATTTCAAGAAATAGACAATTTGTATTTTTAGGCTGTCCCTTCTGAGTGGTATAATGAAACCTTACACTGTACATTCTATCAAGATACAAATCTTTTCTTGGTCCAGTGAATCTATGGTGTTTAAAGACTCACTCTATAACACTGGCTTGCCTGGAACTCATTATGTAGACCAGGATGGTCTCATACTCAGAAAGACCTACCTACCTCTGCTTCTTAAGTACTAGAATTACAGGCATGCCCTACTATATACCCAATTTCTTTCCTTGATTTTTTTTTAAAAAAAATACAAATCTAAAGAGTATTCATATTTCCTAAATACTTAAACACTAATATAGTGAAAGCACCATAACTCAACAAACACATAATGGCAGAAATAGCAGAATTTGGCTATCTTAGGACGTATGTCAGTAATTTCAAGTACCAAAACACTATTTTTTAAAGTGAAACACTATTTTTTCAAGTACCAAAACACTAAGTTTTTAATCTGAATAATAGATATCTTGAAGTAGGCATTAAAATCTATAAAAATTTGTTTTGCAAAATGGGGTACATTGTAGAAGAATTTTTAAAAATGAGGTTTCAGAGAATTTATAATTTAATAAGGCAAAAGAATTATAACCAAGAACAGAATATAAGAAAGACTGTTGACGATTCTTTCAAACTCACTACTAACCTTTTCAGAAGTTCTAAAAGTTTAGACAGTACTATAAAGCAAAGCTCATTTATTCACTCAGCAACTAACCATCTTAACAAATTCTGTAGTGATTGACTCTGGCTGGCAGGTTCCCAAAATATAGGTATAGCTTCTATTTTTGTAAATAAAATAATAAGCTGAGTAATTATTTTTAGTTATTGGGAAGGTGTTTTTTTAAAAAATCTTTTTTTAGTAGAGAGTTTCTTTAAATTGTGTGTCACTCTAGTGGAAGTTGGAAATACTTATTAGATGTATAAGGCCTCATCAATGAATAAAGTAATATTAAATAGCAAGAAATCCATCATTTAAATTTCAATTCCATAACACCAGACTCTGAAGGAATTGGTGCCAAGGTGTGAGTCCTGTGTGTGTGTGTGTATGTATGTGTGTGAGAGAGAGAGAAAGAGAGAGAGAGAGAAGAGAGAGAGAGAGAGAGAGAGAGAGAGAGAGAGAGAACGAAAACTAATCCATCAAAGTTTCCTAGGCTATTTGTGAGCCTCAAAGACTCATATAAGTGAAGCTTAGCTCATAATAAAAAAAATAGCAAAATTGGGATTAGAGAAGTAAGCAGAGAAGTGACCCCACAGGAGACTTAGGCATGTTAAAGGAAGAGCAAATATACTAATCTGTCTGCAAAGTGGTATAATGGTAAAACAAATTATACTATACTCTACTTCATGGCAAAGGTCCTTAGACCAATTTTGCTAAATAGTAAGATTATATATATATATATATAAAATATACATAAAATACCCATTTAAGAATGGAAAGAAACAGTCTCAGAAGAGATAAACAACTTACTAATAAAGTCACAATGTTCAGTAAGTCACTAAGTCTCAAATCTGAGACATTTTAACTAAAGCCAAGCAGTAAGTACTTTCTTTTCAATTATGCACTCAGAAGCAATAAAGCAAGGTTTAAAAGATGGCAAACCATGTCAAAGGCTGAGGTAATAAGAAATATGGGCTTCACAAATAAAAAAAATGGTGAGAAGTAACAGGATGATTCTGACCTCTATGCTGCATACAGAATACTTTTAAACAGGGTGATTTACACAACATAATTACTGTTATGACCCATCAATTATTTAAAACTGTGAATCCTAGAAGAGTAAGACTATATTCGTGCAGCCTGTAAAGAGATTAAGTATGATTTTCAATTGTACCCTGTGATGATTGATTTTTATTGTCAAACTGATATAGCATAGTTGCAGAGGAAGAGAAAACCATCAATAAAGAAACTATCTAGACCATATGGCCTATAGGAATGTATGTGGAGCACTGTCTTTTATTTCTGACAGGTGTAGGTGGGCCTAGCCCATTGTAAAGGTCCCATCTCTAGGCAGGTGGTCCTGGGCTGTAGGGAGAACTACTTAAACAGGAGCTAGCATGTGAGACAGCAAGCAACATTCCTCCATTGTTTCTACATAAGCTCCTGCTTAAGTTCCTGCCTTGACTTCCCTCAGTAATAGACTGTATCACTGAGGAAAATGTAAACTAAATATACTCCTCAATTTCTAAGATGCTTTTTTTGGCCAGAGTATTTTATCACAGCAACCACCACCACCACCACCACCAAAAAAAACCCCAAACACACACACACACACACACACACACACACACACACACACACACACAAAACAAAAAAGCAAACCTAGGACACACTCCAACTCAGTCTATTTTATATTAGATTTAATGTGTGACCTATGTCAGCTATTTTTAAAGGAAAGTCAACCTTTTCTTAGCAGTATTTTTTTTTAATGAAAAGCAACCATGTATCAACTTATATTTGAAAAAATACTTCAAAAATGTTGCTCCTATACCTTAAGAAATATGGTACATGTCTGCCAAAAGGTGTCAGTGGGAGGCTGAAGTGATGGTTCACAGAGTAAGCATGAGAATTTAAGTTCAAAGCCACAGAACACATATTAAAAACCGCAAATGGTCACATGCATCTGTAACCCTAGCTCTATGGAAAGGCAAAGACAGGAAGATCAGGAAGGCTTGCTGACCAGCAGTGTAATGCCAGGCTCAGTGATAAATCCTGTTCTCAAGGGAATAAAGCAAACAGTGATGGAACAGGACAGCTGATACTTCCCCTGACCTCGGCTCATGTGTACAGACATGTATATCACACACATGCAGAAGTACAAATAACCCCCCCCACACACACACATTTTTAAATTTGTTTCTGTGAATTCACAGTATTTATAATCTAAAAATGTAGTTTAAGTATATTTTAATCTTTTCTCAATTAGAGAAAAGTACAAAGATTTTATACACATACACACATACACACACACACACACACACACACACACACAGAGATGTCAAAGCTCAAAGAAAGCAAAAGCAAATGTTACTATTCATTACTTGGTTCTAACACTGGTAAATACATTTGACTTATCTGACTCATGAACCTCAAGAACCACTAAAGTAAATAATATAGTTCTTTAACTCTACTAAATTTTAAAATAGGTTGACATTAGAGAACATTTTTATTTACCCAGTACTTAAATAATCATCATCTAGTAATAAAATCTTCAAGTTGGAAATATGAATTCAGAGACTTGGATATGAAGTCTGCATACATACCTTTGTCTTTCTTAAAATCCAAAGCATCTTCTTTATCAGTCACTATTTCCTTCATATTGATGATACTCTGATGGGTGAGTTGTCTAAGAATTTTAATTTCTCTAATTGCTGTAATTGGGAAACCCTCCTTTTCATTATCCAGACGTACTTTCTTTAAGGCTACCATTTCTCCTATTAGACAGTCAAATAAAATCAAGTTATTAGCTTTCAAAAGACAATGCTGTTTTTCATAATTGTCTTTATCATTTCTGTTTCTACTTTTTAAAATTATTTAAAATTAAAATCATTTTCATTTCCAACATACTAAATGGTATTTGTAGTTTAAGAAATTAACCTCAAGTAAACTTTGGGGTGATCCACTACATTTAACACTATACAGTTGGTTAGGATTGTATTTATTGTTTCATACTGTCTATTAACACAAAGAAGAAGGATGGTAAAGAGTGAGTTTATCATCATTCTTTTCTGTGTGAAGGAGGGAAGGGTCAATATATCCTAAATATTAAAATTTAGGTATGTGTGTTTTGTATCAGATAGAATGTAATTAATCAGACATACACACATACATAGAGTTATTACATGTTAAGCTTATGTTCAGAAGCGGTCGGGCGGTGGTGGCGCACGCCTTTAATCCCAGCACTTGGGAGGCAGAGGCAGGCGGATTTCTGAGGCCAGCCTGGTCTACAGAGTGAGTTCCAGGACAGCCAGGGCTATACAGAGAAACCCTGTCTCAAAAAAAAAAAAAAAAAAAAAAAAACAGAAATGGTTTAGATTTTGGAGGTTTAGGGGAGTTTCTATTTTGTGTTGTGGGAATATATATAGCCTTATTAGGCTGAGCATCAGTCACATAAGAAAAATATTTCATAAAAGGATATTCATTCTACTTCTTTGGAAGGAAAGAAAAAAGACTGATGTTATAAATTTTCTAAGAAAAAAGTTTATCCTCTTAAGCATTAAAACTCTTTTTAATTTTTACATTGTTTACCTATAATGTAGTATATTTCATTAAAGCTTCTTAAAGTTGTAATTCAATCTCATTAATACAACATTACAAATATCAATGGTTACTGTATGTTCTAATTGCCTTCATTAGTTTCTAACCAGAAGGTGGTTAAACTAAATGGCCTCAAACAGCTGTCAATTTTAATCTTAGTCTATGTTTAAAGGCAGTATAAATTTAAAGAACACTAGTTCTGCCAAGCAGTAGTGACGAATATCTTTAATCCCAACAACACGCAAGAGGCAGAGGCAGGCAGCTGATCTATGAGTTTCAGGCCAGCCTTGGCTACATAGAGAAATCCTGTCTCAAGGAAAGTGTGAGGGAGAGGTGGGGAAGCTAGTTTTATGCATTATTTACTTCTTCTGTAATGTGACTTCTAACACAACTACTTTTCTGGAGGAGGCATTTCAAAACTTTCCCCCACGTTCTTAATTATGCTCCAAAAAAGTAATGTTCTGAAATCTTAAGCTTCTGAGTCTGGTCCAAAGGGTAACTTGTATATAAGGGAGAAAGTTGGCCAAAAGAAAATTTTATGTGACTTCTTAATACAAAATAACTTACTCCTAAAGACAAGCATGGTGACACATGCCTGTAACACCAGTCCTCAAGAATGTAAGCCAGGAGGGTCACTAAGTTCAAAGCAGCCTGGACTACATATATACATACTTTGCCTCAGAAAGAAAAATTAAACTACTAATACTTTAGCCTAGGTATCAACAGTTTTAATAATTATTTCACCACAAAAGGAACACATCCCCCTAAATCCTGCCATATAGAATATCACTGATACTGAAGGAAGTTTTTAAAAGATTATGTGGCCACATGTACTGATGTAAGAACACAGAAAATGCATATACAGAATAAAATTAAGACTAAGCAACAGCACAAAGAATTTTTACTTCTTTTGGAAATTCTTAAAGCTATACATTAGAAGAAAAAATATTCTTACCAGTGTCTTTGTCCCTGGCTTTGTAAACTTGTCCGTAAGTACCTTCTCCAATAATTCCGATGATATCAAATTTATCCACGCAGCGTTTCCCCCAGTCAATATCTTTTTCTTTGATTTCACCATAGCGAGGCCCACATATTCTATTAAATATAGTTCTGAAGTTTTTATAGACAATCAAGCAAACTGAATAAACTGTTTAATAATTCAATAATTCAAAAGTAATCCTGCCCAATCTTAAATCTGTTACTTTACCCTATTCATGTATATTTGTGAACATTCACATAAAACAAGTTACTGTCAGTAGATATTACAAGTTATCATAAAAGTAAACTATAATGTCTACATCACTCACTCTAACTAGATTAGAACTTCAAAGAGAAGTAGCGACAGTGTTTCTTTAAAAGGCTTTTAGGAATGTAGCTTTTCAGTAAGAAGGTAGAAACATTACTAGAAATCATCAAGATTCACTACTCAGTCTCCATAAAATTTTTCATTCAAGGATTCTCTCTCCCCATATATGTGTATATACATGTGCATAGGCACACACATGCACACATGTTCATAGTACAAGGTAACAAATAGTAACATAAGAAACTGACTACAAATTACTTACAAAATTATTTATAGCATTATAAAACACCATCATAAAAATACTGAAGGTTTTTCATTCAAATAAGTACAGAGAGTCTTAATTCATGTAAAATCACAACTCAAAATTCCATACTTGGATAGAGATTAATAGATGTCAAAAATCAAATTCTTTAAAAAGATGTTACTTTGTTGTATTTTGATATTTTATAGCAGGGCCAACACAGACTCAAGAATTATAGAAAAAGGATTCGAGGACCAAAGTTTTCTTCTCATAATAGAAAATTATCTTATATTTTTAAATTAGATGCCACCCAAAGAGCAATTCTAAATCAAATCTATCCAAAATGTTTTAAAACTTTTCCTTTGTTGAGTAGACATTTTTAAAAAGCACCAGAATTTTATTTCTTACCTTCAAGGAAAAAAAAACTCTACCAGGTGTTTAACATGAAGCTACATCAGCTTCAGTTCAAAAATTCTATCTCTTGGAAAATTACAATGCATAGTTATATGAAAAAAATGAGTAGTTCAAAGCAAAGGAAAACACTATCCATTACTGATTTTGTTTGAGTGCACTGAATACTGTCTTCCACTTGATTCAATTGCAGTGTTTTTATATTAGTTAGCTATCTTAATGATTGTTTAGTGTCTTTGATACATGCAACATCCCCAAATTAATAATTACAAACTCTAAGAAAATTTCATTTGGCTTTATTAGTCACTACAAATAGGTACCACCCTTCATGAATATTTGCTTCAGAACTCTGAACCAATCTGTATGTTCATGTTCAAATAAATACACACTTTTCATTTTAAATCTTAATGTTTTCTAAGTTTATAATTATCCAGGATAGTGTGTCCAGTCAACTTAAGTGCCAGTAGAAAGCAAGCACATACTTAGGCCTTCTTTTGCTATGTAACTGTGTTGCTGTTTTCTTCTCCTCTGGACTCTTGGAAAGATCATCTCCTCCTGGTAACTCAGGGGGCAATGGTAAATCAGCAAGCAGACATCGGAGTTTCTTTTCAACTTCTTTTTTAACTGCCTTTACAGAAATAGTGCCTCTTAAGCTAAAGAAGAAAAAAAAGGGGGGGGGGATGAGTCACATCAACCATGAATAGTTGATTATATGATATGATAAAAATATGATCATATTTTAATTTTTAAATAGCATGCAAAGGCTGTATATCATGTCATACTTCAAGTCCACCTAACAGATTATTATCCTTCAACCACTAAGTAAAAACTAAGAAAAAAGTGACACAGAATTAAGCAAAAAAAACCACAGAAATCTGTAAAGAGTAGACCTTAATTAATAGTAAAGTATGGATACTGTTTAAATGTAGTAAGTGCAAGAAAAATGAGGATTCAATGATATCTTTTTATCTTTGTAAATCTGAGACTATATTTAAAAATCAAGTCTAGGGAGCTGGAGGATGGCTTCCTGGTGATAGGCATGCAAGCATAAGAACCTGGATTCAATCCCAAAACTCCAGCAACACGGCTCTACAATCTCAGTAATCCTAACCTGAGAATGGAAGTAGAGGCAGCAGAATCCTTAAAAGCTCATGGGCCAGCTACCCTGGTGTTTATATTTGAGTAACAAAGGGAAGTTGCCTAATACAAGGTAAGGAGGAACATTTAATGTTGTCCTTAGAGCCTATACCAGCACCATGGCATGCACATGTCACATACAATACACATATACAAATAACAAAGCTTAAACATTAAAAAAAAAGTTCTAACTTCCAAAACTGTGAACTAAAAAGAAAAAAATCAAATCATCCTTTGCAAGAAACCACATAATTTTTTAATATTTGATTCTGATAGGGAGACAATGATGCTCTCATTTTAGCACATAAAATCGCAAACTACAATTGGCACACAACTATTCTCTTGCCCATTTACATAACCAAAACCAATTAATTCACTTTTAATCTCAGCACTTGGGATGTACAGGCAGGTGGACAGATCTCTGTGAATTTGAGACCATTCTGGTTCCAGGACAGCCAGAGATCCATACAACCTTGCATTAAAAAAAAAAAAAAAAGATTCTCAGCTGTTCTGCTGTCATGCCTTTGCTCTGCCATCATGAATGCTAACCCTCCATAATAGCATTACAAGTGAATTATAAGCCTGGTTAGTTCCACACATTTTTTTTAATTTTCAAATTGTATCTGAAGTTGTAATTGGTAATTTAAAATTTCCCAAATTTAAAAAAAAAAAAAAACTGTTACCCAAGAGAACCTTTTAATACTAAACTCAGAGAATTTACAAAAAATATTCAGACCAGGGTTTTGTTGTTGCTGTTTTTGTTTTTGTTTTGTTTTTCAAGAAAAGCTATATACAACACTGGGCCCAGATTTTTGTAAAATAGGGTTGTGGCTGAGGCTGAGGCTGAGGCTGAGGCTGGAGTTCATTAGAAGGATGGCCCAGCTTGAGTTAAACCCAAAAACCAGTAAACAAAAGAGAAAAATAAACTTCTTTACTTTCATACCACTAACCTTCTCCTTTAATAGAAATTAAGAGTCAGCGCCAATATACCAAGTATCTAGAGGTTAAAACACAAACACTAAAGTACCAGCAATAAAATAATATGTTGACAGAGAACAAAGTCCACAGAAACACAGATATTCCTGAGTTTTTATATTAGCATTTCAAATTAGTCAAACTCTGGTAGCATCACTGTTACAAGGAAGAAGGTGGCAAACCAGAACATCTCCTGCTTCTTCATAACAACCTAAACCAATTTCTCTGAGAAAATCTTTTGAGTCCACCTTTTGTAAATTTTATAAGCTGAGATTATAAAGGGAAAAAGGTGATTTGACTAGAAAAATAGAAAATATCCATAGCAAGTAAAAAACAAAAATAAGTATCAGGCATAGTGGTGCAAGATTTTAATTCCAACACTCAGGAGGCAAAGGCAGGTGGATCTCTGTGGTTTTAAGGCCAGTCTGATCTAATAGCAAACTCCAGGACAGCTAGACATTTCTCAAAAAAATAAAAAAAAAAAGCAACCCAAAAACAAACGTCAAAGAAAAACAAGAGTCTGAACTACAAAGATCAAAAGTCCTAATGAGAAAACTCTTCACTTTATAAAAGGAAGAACTGAAGACTGTGAGCCAAACAAAACACCAAGTGCCTGTCCCATTAGCAACCAAACAAACACACACCTAATAATGTAACTTCAAGACTACAAAAATCCAAATTGTTAAAATCTATTACTGTTAAGGTGATTCCATACTCAAAAAGGAGAGCTAGGCATGGTGGCTCAGGCCTTTTAACCCCAGCACTCTGGAGATTCAACCGGCAGAGGCAGGTAGATGCCAATCTTGTCTACAAAGTGAGTTCCAAGATAGCCAGGGATACATAGAGAAACCATATCTCAGAAAACAAAAACAAAAGATGATTCCATAACATTTCAGGATATAAACTAGCATAGTCTTGTTAGGATACAATTTGTTGCTCTCATTTCTAAAGTTTTAAATGGATATAATTTGTCATATTCTATCTTAACCAAGTATCTATAAACATTAGTAGTAGAAACTATGATATATCGATTGTTATAGATAAGCATATTGGAGCTATCAAAATTAATATGGAAATATTTTCTACACAGTAAATGAAAAAAAGTAAAGGAGTATCATGATCCTGATTCATCTTTTTTAAGATTTATTTATTTATTATATATGAATACACTATAGCTGTCTTCAGACACACCAGAAGAGGGCATCAGATCTCATTACAGATGGTTGTGAGCCACCATGTGGTTGCTGGGATTTGAACTCAGGACCTCTGGAAGTGCAGTCAGTGCTCTTAACCACTGAGCCATCTCTCCAGCCCGATCCTGATTCATCTTAAATTAAAAAAAAATCATGTTTTTATAAAAACACAATGGTAGCAGAAGAAACAGTTTACTGCAGTTCTGGGAGAAGGAGTCAAAGTGAGATATACGGTTTGGCTCAGACTCATAGAGGCTCCAATCCAGTGAAAAGGTGAAAGGTTTCAGCTCAGAGAAACCTCTGATCGGTTGACTGTGACTGATAATACAGAAAAAGTTTCCCTAAAATTAAGAAGACTGAGAGGAGTAGAAAGAACTGACTTTTTAATATTAGCTTTATTAACAACTATTAAGAGGAGTAATCAAATTCCAAAATTATCATCTGCAGTTCCCATTATAGTAACTGATTAAGACAAATCTTATTAGTGGGTGCTAAACCATTAATTAGATGACCAGTTGCAGGAAAAACAAATCTTCAAACTGATGAATGTGCTATCCTACAACTTCAAAATGCAACCTTCTGCACAGAAGTTTTAAGGCTAGTCATCACTTTACCAAGATATCACATCACAATTTAACATTGTGTTCTTCATGTAATAGGAAGTACATAAAATCATCTAAATATTCTGACCCAAAACAGTTATTTGTTCTCAACCTAACCAAGATTTGAGTTCAAGTTTATAGGAAATGGAAAGGTAAGAGAAGAGCAAGTGAACTGTCATCAAGAAGACATAATCAGACAAATACTACTATAAAACTACAGATTCAAATTCCTCAACTCATGAGGATAACACTGCAATTATCTTAGGTTACATTAACGGTACTTGTGACTAAACTGAAAACTATGGCAACCACTTATTTTCAAAAGATGTGCATACACATACACCTTCCCTATACAGAGAAATTAAAAGCACAGAAATAAATATTAAGTAAAATATTAGCATTTGTTGACTCTAAAAAAGTAGTTCTCAACCTGTGGTCACAACCCCTTTCGAGAGGGGGTGGGGAGGAGAGGCTTAACAATCCTTTCACAGAGGTGGCCTGAGATCACCTTTGCAAATCATATATATTTATGTTATGATTCATAACAGTAACAAATGTACAGTTATGAAGTAGGAACAAAAATAATTTTATGGCTAGGGGTCACCACACATAAGCAACTGTATTAAAAGGTTGCAGCATTAGGAATATCGAGAACCGCCGGGCGGTGGTGGCGCATGCCTTTAATCTCACAGTATTTGGGAGGCAGAGGCAGGCGGATTTCTGAGTTCGATGGCATCCTGGTCTACAGAGTAAGTTCCAGGTCAGCCAGGGTTACACAGGGAAACCCTATCTCAAATAACCCAAAAAAAAAAAAAAAAAGAATATCGAGAACCACTACTCTAGAAGGTTGTAAAGATGTTAATTTTATTATTTAACTTTTTTAAATGCCTGAATACATAAAACTAACAACAGAGTACAGATTTATAAAATCAGTCACAAAAAAATACAAACCATCTTTCTTAGATAATTATTTAAGGATATAACTGTGACAGTTAACTAGAAATGGGTAGAAGCATGCTTAAAGAAAGTAAGATGGAAAGCCTTCCTGAAGATATGACTACTGAGATTGTGTAGACTATTACAGTTCTTTAAAATGTTCTTTAGATTTCCAGTGAATGACAAGTAAATAAAGACGACTTGCACATTCAGGATTCCAAAAGCATATCAGAACAGAAAAGGTGCTCTCTACACATCAACAAGATAGATGACAAATTCAACAAGTAACCAATTTCTCCTCCCCACACTCCAAAACCAAACAAACAAAAAAAACAAACAAAACAAAAACAACCCACACCAGGTTGTAAAAAGAACTTTTAAATATAAAACTGCTATGCTCATCAAGACTGATGAAAGGGGGTGTGGGGGTGTAGAGTTGCTCTTCCCTTATAAAAGGGGGCAGAAAGCCAACAGTATGTGCTTATAGAAACCTAAAAAGCAGTCCTTTTCAAAAAAAGCATGAAGTCTATTATACCTTGGTAACTCTGAACAATAATAACTAGCCATTTTATTTTTTTATTTAATAAAAATACCATTAACCTAAGGTAGTCAATATTTCCTGTTGTCTTAATTTACACTAAAATAATCATAGTATCTGAGATAAACAGAACTTTAGATTATAAATTTTAATCATGTCACTTAATTTAAGTAACTAATCTATAACTTTTTAGGATAAATACGGTTACTTTTGGATATAGATACATGGAATAGAGCACAGAAAACTGAAAACATAAGACTACCAACAGCTATGACCTTCTACATGTACTCCACTAACAAAATTTATTGTATTTCTAACAAAACTAAAACTATAAAAGAATTTTTGGCCCTATTCAAGTAATTTTAACCATTTTTCTTTTTCACAGTACATTTTTATTTAGTTACTTAAAACTTTGCTGAAAATATGTCTCCTCTTTATATACTTAAAACCACCGGGCAGCGGTGGTGCACGCCTTTCATCCCAGCACTTGGGAGGCAGAGACAGGGGGATTTCTGAGTTCGAGGCCTGCCTGGTCTACAGAGTGAGTTCCAGGACAGCCTGGGCTATACAGAGAAACCCTGTCTTGAAGACCAAAAAGAAAAAAAAGAAAAAAAGAGAGAGGAAAAAAAAAAGCAAAAAAAACTCTGTATTTAAATCAATCACTGAAATACATAAATTACTGGCACATTCATGTCTGTAGTAGTATTCAGTGTAGTAAGAAAACATACATACAATGCAAAACATACAAACCCAAAAAGACACAATGAAAACCAAAAAGAAAGAGACAATACAGATCAAGCAAACTGTAGCTGAGTGGATGTGGTGGCCAGGCCCTTAATACAAGCACTCAGGAGCTCTGCAGAGGCAGGCAGATCTCTGTGGGTTAAGCCTAGTCTACATAGTGTAAGGCCTCTGAATCTCCTTTCCTACCCATTCCCTAAAAAGCAACAAGATAAAAAGACTTTTATACTAACTTGGGGAAAGGATAAGTTAAAAGTTACATTTTTTTCTTTGAAGAGTTACTGACAAAATTTGTCTGGACTTACCTATCAGTATCTTTATCTTCAGGCAGCATGGGAGGCAAAGGTAATGGTGGTAATGTAGAGGTCACTAAAGCCACATGTTGCTCCTTCTCCTTGGCTCCTATGCTTGGTGTGAGTGGCTTGGTTTTCTCTTTAGTGGACACTGGTTCTTCCTTTGTAGCAGCAGGTTTACTCTCCTTCCCAACAACTGTTTTCTTGGTGGCTTTCTCTACAATCAAATTATTGTCTATCTTTGTTACTTGAAGCGGTGGCTTTGTTTTCGCTTTGTCGCTTTTGACAGTTCCACCACTTGAAGGAGAAGGTGCATGCTCAGTTTTAAGTTTTTTTACTTCCTTCACATGGTTTGTCTGTGAGACACTGGCACCAGTTTCTGTGTTCCCCTTGGTAGGCGTAGAAGCATTTGAGGCTTTTGCAGCTTTGGCAGCTGCCTCAGCAGCCTTAGCAGCTTCTGCAGCTTTTGCTGCCTCTGCAGCTCTTGCTGCCTCTGCAGCTCGTGCCTTTTTATTCTTGTTCAATTCAGCTGCCAAGCTACTCTTCAGAGTTAGTGTGCTAGGAGAAATGCTTGAATGACGACTTCTGGATCTAGACAATCTGTGCCTGCTACGAGATCTTGAGTGCCTAGACGAATATGGGCTTCTGCTTCGGGATTTGGCAGATCGTCTGATGAAAAATAATTAACATTTATTTAGTCAGTAATCAAATTAAACTTGTGCTAATTTGAATCTCTAAAATGAAACAAATTTACTTAATTTCAAAATGGTAATATAGTGTTTCTGAAGCTGCTGTTGTAGTTAAGTAAAATACCAGACGACAATTTCTTTAAAAATATTCTTCCTTTCTCTGGCCTTTGAATGCCCAAAGATAAAGCTGGATTTAAAACAAACAAACAAACACCTCCCCCCAAAATAATGTAACAATTAAGGCAGCAACAGGCCATCACTGTTAACTCAGAAAGGAGAAATAAGGTAAGGATCTACCTTGACAGCAGCAGATAAAGTCTTCCATTCCCACCCCTTCCTTCACTTGGTCATATATTCTGGCACAAATTCTGTCCCTTCACCACCATGAATCCTATTTTTGACACTTCAGAGTTCTCTGCCACTCTTCCTTATAGTTCCTTTCTATCTTACCCCTGTAATTCCTTCATTAAAAATCCAGTACCTACACTGAGGCTCACAAACATCCCTAACTCCAGTTCCAAAACATCTGACACCCTCTTCTGACCTCCACAGGCTCCTGTGTACACAGGGTAGTGCAGTGCACATACATACACTCAGTTGTGTACATACATTCCCTAAATATTTTGGGGAAAATATATCTGTACTGGAAATATAAAGTCTATAAAAAATTAAAAAATAAAACTCTTGATCATCTAAATTGGATTCCATTTCTTCCTAGAGCCTTAACTACCTACCTAAGTTTTGTAAGGGGGGGGCATATTAAATTCAGAATTTTTAACTCTACAGGAGACAGGTTAACATATTTAACATACTGAACAGAGGAAAAGACAGCTCTTACTAGACTTTGGTAGAAAATAATTGTTATAAAGTAGGACAGGTTAACACAGTAAACTACCAAAGACAAGTCCTTACTCAAGAAACTGCAGAAATTACAGGAAGCAAGAAAGTAAAGCAAGAGATTCCAGGAACCCATAGTGAACATGGGCAGAAACAAAAAAAAATAGAATATTTCCTTTGATGGCTAGCGTTAGAGATATTTTTATAAACATTCTATAACTCTAGAATACAAGAGAAATTACTAGGCTAAGGATAAAATTAAATGAAAATCATAGTTTCGTAGCCTCAAATTTAATATAGAAGAACAAAACTCATGCAAGCATGTTGGTACATGTCTTTTAATCCCAGCACTCAGAAAGCAGAGGCAGTCAAAACTCTGTGAGTTCTAGCCCAGCCTGATCTACAAATCAAGTTCCAGGACAGCCATGGCTACGTAGTGAAATGCTGTCTAAAAAAATCAAAAACAAAACTAAACTCAAATTTGGGTAATTTTTCCCACTTTACTAATGCTTCAGGCAAATGGTTATTGTTAAGAGAAAGAAAATGCATGTTCAAACCTGTAACAAATTATACTATATCAATCTTACTAAAATACTTTTTTATAAATAAAATTTTCCCTTCTTAAAATTTTTCTTGGACTGACAATACAGTTCAGTCAAAGTGCTTGCCACGAAATCTGAGTACCAAAAATTCAATCTCAAGAATCCTCAAGACAGAAGAGAACCAATTTCTGCAAGCTGTCTTCTGACCTCAGTAGAGACAGACAGACAGACAGACACACACACACACACACACAAGTTAATACAATTAAAATGTTTTCTTCGAATAGCTTTATACTGTTGAATCTACAATGAGCACATATTAATTATTCATTGCTTGGTTTCGACAAGTTAAGAGAGCTCTTTAGGAGCAGAAAAGGATCAGCACCAAGGTCAGGCACCCTGCTCTAGGAGATTCAAAGTCCCCTTCTGGCTTCAATAGACAATATGTTTAATTTGTACATACTTATACTCAGACATATACATGATAAAAAAATTTAAAGACATCTTTTTAAAAGCTAAGAGATTGATTGGAAAGATGGCTCAGTGGTTAAGAGCACTGGTTGTTCTTCCAGAAAAGCTGGGTTCAATTCCCAGCACCCACATGGCAGCTCACAACTGTCTATAACTCTAGTTCCGGGGCATCTGGCACCCTCTCATAAAATAAAATAGAGACAGTTTAAAAAAGAGAAGGATTGTGCTAAGAAGTGTTCCCAAATTCATACAGCTCAAATAAAACCAGAACTGCAACTCAAACTAACTAGGGTTCACTATTAATTAGGCTAGTTAAGTGTCCCTCGTAGTAGTAGTTCTCAACCTTCCTAATGTGTGACCTTTTAAGACAACTCATCATGCTGTGGTAATCCCCAACCATAAAATTACTTTTATTGCTACTTCATGACTGTAATTTTGCTACTGTTGTGTATGAACAGTAATATAAATATTTTTGGAGGCAGAAATTTGCCAAAGGGGCTCAGCAAAGGGGTCGATATGCACAAACTGAAAACAGTTGCCTTAAAAAGAGAGCATAATGTCCATTGAAGCCAGAAGGGGACTTTGAATCTCCTAGAGCTGAGTGCCTGACCTTGGTGCTGATCCTTTGAGAGCACTATGTGCTCTTAAATCTTGAGGCATTTTTTCAACTTCTAAAGAGCACTTTTTAACTTGTTTAAAACAAGTGAATTATAATCAGAGGCTTTGCAAGAATCCAATTCTTAACATTGTACTTGGTGAACAAACAAATTTAGGCTGATTTGTCCTTTGCTACCAAGGCTTCTGCAATGTTCCCTCTTTTCCATAACCCTTATCAGGCTTCAACAGCACTGTATTCTTGACACTGAGAGTTCCAGATTACTTCTGACTAAGCACCCTTTATAAACTCCTTTAATCTGCATGCATCACCTCTGTGGTCTCTTTTTGAAGTCTCTTGAACTATCTAAGTTGGATTTCATTCTTTCTAGAATTTTCACTGGCCTAGAAGTATACCAAGTATATCAAAATAGGTATGCCAAAATACTTTATCACAATTTTAGCATCCTAAATTATTTTTACTAAAG
This sequence comes from Grammomys surdaster, assembly GCF_004785775.1. Taxonomy (NCBI): domain Eukaryota; kingdom Metazoa; phylum Chordata; class Mammalia; order Rodentia; family Muridae; genus Grammomys; species Grammomys surdaster. Next base: position 3,638,871 of record NW_021620638.1, on the reverse strand, counting down.
AATAGCCAATCCATCATTGGGCATCATCTCCCAGTATATCGACCTAGATGACAGAAAACACAGAAGCCCGTGTAATAAATATCCAGTACTCCTGTTATCCATTATCTCCAATTTTTCTTACCCCACTTTTTCTGCCTTATCTTACATTTTCATGGAGTTCTCTCAGTCACATTTACTTTACAACCTTGTTAAGTCCTCAAAGGAAGTATGAAATGGTTACCAAATTGAAAAAAAAATCACCATGTTGTCTTTTTTTTCCCAAAACGTTGTCTTTCTACCTCCATGTTTAGTGCACAATAATTAGGAAATAGAACCATTTAGATGTCCATCAACATTCAAAAATATTTTTAAAAAATGGTACATACACGAAATGGGACCTCACTGAGCCATAAACAAAATCAAATGACATTGTAGGAAAATGAAAGTAGAAATTGTTTGGCAGATTAAACAAGATTTGGGTTTTTTTTAAAAGCACATTTTTCTCTTAAATGCACAATTTAGATTTTAAATTATTTGTGTATAATTTTTAAAATATCGCTACATACAACACTTACCTACCTTCCTAAGTCAAAATTTCAAATGGCTGGATATGAAGACACAACTTTAATCCCAGCACTAGGGAGGCAGAAGCAGGCAAAAATGTCTTTTGTGAGACTAGCTTGGTCTACATAGTGAGTTCCAGACTATCCAGAGCTATATAATCAGACACTGGCTTTAAAAAAAAAGAGAGAACAACAAACGACGTTCCTCTGTGCCAAATTTATTATGCACTGTTTTAAGTGTTCTGGCTAATTATTTCCAACAGCATTATACAAGACTCTTAAATATCTCATTTAAAATCTTATCTAATCTGTACTATTATAGTCAAACTACTGATTCTGTAAGATCTGGCACCATCTGAAATTAAGACTTGGAAAGTGCATATATCGTCCTCTTATATTTGCTCCTTTTAACATTCTTTATTTTTAATTTTACTATTCTCTATCTATTTAACCAGGCTATAAACTTCATTTCCTGGCAAACACATATTATCTTAGCAACTGCTTCATCTTACTGATCCTAACTCTATAGATAGTCCCTTATAGCCATACTCTCTGAATACGCCTGTTGCTGTAGCCAATTACCTCAAATATGATGAGTTAGAGCAAGATAAATTATCTCAGGGTTCTAAGACAGAAAACCAGTGAACTTTGAAAAATTAAACCATCCATTTCTGCTGAAATCTCTTCGGAAGATCTGTTCTCTTATCATTCCCAGCTTCACTCACTCAAGACCTCCATCACTCGGGCCTCTCTTCCCATCGTATTTCTTTCCTCTCTGTTTCTATCATCACATGGCATTTCTGACTCAACCTTTCAATCATTTATGAACCACCTAGATAATTTATAATCTCTCCATCTCAAAATCCTTAATGACATCTACTTTTTAAATCATATCAACTTTCTGCCACAACATACTTCATATACACATTCCAGGGAGTATAACATGGATACTTTAAGGGAGCATTATGTGACCTACCATCCTGCCCACTTTTTTTCTCTTTCAGTCTACTACCCTCTCTCTTAGTCTACCTATCCTACTGATATATTCTCTGCTCCATTTATTATTGTAGATAGAATAACCAAACCAATACTCACTGTTGAATGAATTTTTTTACATGTTCAATCCTTCACTTCCCTTTTCTTCTTAGTAGTTACTGCAAACCTTCACAACTTTCTTCATGCTCACAATCTCAGTTCCAAGATGTGACAGGCATGTCTTCTCCCAAACTATAATTACCTTCCACCTTGCATGCAACCTCACTGCTATCTAAAATTGATGCTCCATTCTCCAGACCTTACTATTGACCACAAATAGCATAACCTGTAAGCTTTTCAAAAATTCAAAAATGCTATTTCTCATGTCCTTAACTATATCTATAGTCTCATACATGCAATTTTTTTTTTAATTGTAGACAGGTTAACCAAAAGGTGTTGGTTGGTGGTACCTTGCTATTTTATCTTTCCTGCTGCTCAAACTCACTGAAATTAACTAGAAAATAAGCATATTTTACAAAACCAGAACAAGAAAAATTCAATGTCTACAATAACAATATTAAGTACATTCTTAAAAATACTTCCATTTCTGCTTCCTTACTTTCTTCCTGACTATATATGGTGGCAGCTTCTGCCTCTTAAGGAACTTTTTTTTCACTATATTTATTCTCACACAGATTTTAATTTATACTTACAAATTGTGGTGGTGTAAATAAGAATGGCCCTCACAGGCTCACACATTTGAATGTTTAGTCACCAGAGAGTAGCACTATTTGAAAGGATTAGAAGGATTAGGAGGTGTGGTTTTGTTGGAGGATGTATGCCACTGGAGTGAGCCCTGAGGCCCAGTCTTTCTCTCTTTTCCTCCCTCTCCTCCCTCTCCCCCCCTCCCCCCTCCCTCTCTCTCAGCCTATGGATCAGGATATAGACCTTTCAGCTATGTCTCCAGCACCATGTCTGCCTGCTTGTTGCCACACTTCTCACCATACTTCTCACCATGATGATAATGGAGTAACCTCTGAAACTGTAGCAATTGCTTTTTATAAGAATTGCCTTAGACATAAGTGTCTCTTCACAGCAACAGAATAGTAGCTAAGATACACATAATAGCTTAGACCCCAGGCTCTTAGGCTGTTTGAATTGCTGAGTTTCTTTTCAAATTAATCATCAGATGGATTTTGGCATAGGATTAGGATATGATTCCCATCAATTTCTGAAAGGACCAAAAATCTACCTTGGCCATTTTGTATTATTTATATGAAGCAGTGCTCTCAGTATTGACCATCATAAAACAAGAATATTAATAGACTCTGAACAACACTGAAGAGCTCTACATATGACAGTATTAAGTATTCAGTCAACATTTAACTCTTTATGTAAAACTGGAAAAATATAAGCATTTCTTTAATATCAAATCTGGTTATGTCTTTAATAGCATTGTATTCGTATCAAAGACTTGTTTTAAAATAAATTTGTGATTTATTACCAGAAACTGTCTGAACTGTATAACTATTTTGTATGCCTCTACACCTGAAATGGATATGAACCCCTGGTTTAAAAAGTCACCTCCTCCTCACTTCCAACTACCATACATAGCCCTCAGTACGATACAGCTAAACCATTAAGGTGCATTAAGTCTGAAATATTTCCTATTCTCTTGCAATGGTGGCTGCTAAAGGGGCAAAAACCTGAAGTCACTGTACACTCCACAAGGTCTCTTTTCCTCCATATTCATCTCCAAGTCCTGTCAACTCTACCTTTCTTCAGTTTTAAATAGTCTCCAAATTCTTTAACCTAAACAGCTACAGCTACTCTCACTATTAGATTCTGAATAATCACTTCCTTGGAGTAGTCTCTATACCAGGCTCCGATATGAAATCTCCACCTGTTCTAATAACTATACTATCAATGCAGTCACCTGAGTAATCTTCCAATTACCCCTCTACCAAAACTCCTTAATCATAGCATGTACACAAAGCCCTTGTCCAGCCATTCAAAATTAACCAAATACCAGGCCTAGAATGTTTTTTCTCACATTGATCTAATCATCTCCTGTATATTCCAGACAAAGGGATACTTAACATCTCAACACAATGTTTACCAACTATCTAAAATTCCCCCTCATTTCAACTGGAGGTATTGTTCAACTAATAATCACCTAGCATACAAGAAGCCCTAAGTTCAATCATCTACACAACAAAAACCAAGCATGATGGAGCACAACTGTAATTCCATCACTCAGAACTTGGAGGTAAAAAAATTAAATCAAAGTTTAAGGCTACACAGCAAGCTCCAGACCACACCAGGACACATGAGACTGTTACACACACATGCATACACAAAACATACACCAAAACCCACATCCTTTTAATAGAACAGAGCTAGAGATATTCTAATTATCCTCCCACATTTTTTGTCTCGTGTCATTATAATAAAAATAATTTAACCATCTTATCCAATTAAACTGAGAGAACTATCTTTGACTTTGAATACAAACCTTGCCAATCCCATATATTCAAAAATACTTATATAAGAACACCACTGATGCTGTTGTTCTGGAATGTAATTTCATCTTGTTAACCCAGTTATCAAGGTGCTGCAGATCAATCTGGTCCTAATCTAGCTTTCCCTATTGTTATAGGTTTGAATGTACTTAGTTCCCCACAGGTGCATTTGTTCACCACCTTGTGGCACTGTTTGGGAAGGTTATAGAAACTTTAGGAGTAGAAACTTATTCTATCACTAGTGGCAGGCTCCCAGGTTTTATATCCTGGCCCCACTTCCTGTTTTCTCTGCTTCTTGTATATGAATAGACTATGACTGACCTGCTGCTGCTATGCCTGCCCCACCATGACAACACTGCATACTCTCTGGAACTGTAAATAAAATAAACCTCTTTTCTGCCAAAGGTGCTTTTGGTCAAGGTATTGTATCACAGCACCATAAACAAAATTAATACACGTAACAACTACTAGATTTGACCAATGCTACCATCTGCCTATGGAGAACATTCTCCATCTCTTATAATGATTCCTTCCCAATTTTGAAACAGTAATCCAAAAGTACTTTCCTTCAATATGGCCTTACCAACTCCAAGACACAATAGAGCCTTATCAGTACTGTCTTGTGACTAGATCCATCATTCTTAACTTTTTAGACATTTACCTCATTACTGTATCAGACTATACCTTCTTTGAAGAACATAATATAATCCAAGTCAATTTTATTTTGTCACATTATACTCCATAGCTTAATGTCATTTGGATAGCAGTTCTTGTTCAAATGAATATAACACAATGAACATCAGTGTACAAAACACATTTCACTTGACTTCTTCCTTCAGCAATTAAAAATACATAGAAAACAGATGGGGAAACTAGGACAGCATGCTATGAGACTTATTACACATACGTGAAAACTACTTAGATGAAGAATCAAGAGTCAGGAAAAGTCACCCTATCCAAGCAAAGCCTGAAGGCCACTTTCCCTACCAAACTGAACTCTTTCATTTTCATTTACTTATAACTCTTAGCTAGCTTTCTTTCAAAAATCAAGCTGAAGTTTGTTCTCTGTAACCTGTCCATTTGCTGAAATCTGAACATGTCACTTACTACAAGGCACTCCAGAATAAGATTTTTTTAAATAACAAAACCCAGAATTTATAATTAAATAAGAATGAATGTTTTCCCTCCACCATTAAGGATAAGAGAAGTAAGTCTCTTCTTACCACCTTAGCATTATGCTAGAAATTCTAATCATTGTAATTAGGCAAGAAAAAAAGTTAATTAAATCCAGAAGCAAGAAAGCCAGCTATGTCAATTATCTGATGGCATAATCTTCTTTATAGAAAAATCCTAGAATCGACTAAAAATATAGAAACTAATAAATAAATGAGTCAACAAAGTTTCTGCATACATATTCAATATGAAAAAAAGTTTTAGCTCTCAGCAGGGCAGTGGTGGCCCACACTTTTAATCCCAGCACTAGGGAGGCAGAGGCAGGCAGATCTCTTGAGTTTGAGCCAGCCAGTCTACAAGGCAAGTTCCAGGACAGCCAAGGACCACACAGAGAAACTGTGTCTTCAAACAAACAACAAACAAACAAACAAAAACAAAAAAAAACCTCAGGGAGGGAAGGAAGGAGGGAGGGAGGGAGGGAGGGAGGGAGGGAGGGAGGGAGGGAGGGAGGGAAGATGTTTTATTTCTATATGTTAGCAATGAGGATTTGCTGGCTTTGAGCCTATCAAAAAACAGATACTCCAGGTTCAGGGTGATAATCTGCCTCAAAGGATAAGACAGAGTAACAAGAGGACACTATAGGATGCCTTCCTCTTGCTTCCATGTGTGCATACATAGGAATGTACACCCACACAGGTACACACATACAAATAAAAATAAAAATCTAAAAGTCATGTTTTTAAAAACCTACTGAGATATTCAAAATGGCAGACACACTCAGGTACAGTTGGCCTGAGTTTTCAAGCAATAAACTGGGAAATCTAAAACACAGTTATTTGAGAAGTAACATGGTTGGTGGGGAAAAGGTAGTACCCAAGTTAGTGGCAGCTTTAGCAGGAAAAGCCAGGAAAAAATTCCTCATGTCACTGGGTATGTGGTACTGACAATCAACAGAACAGGAGCACAACACACTTTCAGAAACACTTCTGCTTCTGTAGTGGCTTGGCAGCTGACACCCTGTGCAAACCACATTCTCAGAAAACTCAGAGCAAGTGGTACAGGATTAATATTTCAGTATTATGAAACAAGACAAACAGACTACTCCAAGACTGGAAAAGAAACCTTAATCAGATCCGCACAGCATTCAATAAGCTGAAACTAACTCAAAGCGACAAGTAGGAATTAGCAAAAGCTGCAGAAGGGCAGTGCCAGCATTTGTTTGCATCAGGAGCCCAAAATGAAATTTTCACTTGAATAGTACTCTAATTTCTGTAATGAATTCTAAGAGATGTGACCAGGTCTCAGACTTTGAATGACATTGGTAATTGGGAGTTAGGGGTGTGGGGGCAGAATTGCCTATCAACAGAGGACTTCCCAGGCCCAGGTAAGTGTGGAAAGCAAGAAATCCCAGAGCAAACATGTAAAGAGTGGATGAAGTCCTGAGCGACTTGTATTGTTCATGGCCACATCAAGGACCCAATGTCTCGAACCCAAAGGAATGTAAGACCTTAACCACAGAATGAGGCTGAGAGGGATGACAAAGCCTTCCTACAATCAGTATGTATAAATATGACTGTTCTATGGACACTGGCCAGTGTGCAAAACCTACTACAGGCATCTCCTGACTGCAACGTGAAACTGCTTCCATACTGGTCCCACAAACACTAACTGACTCTCCTTCCCTCTGCCCTATATATACATAAACTTGCTAATGTTCTCCAGCAAAGCAAGCACAGCCCACATGATCCCAGCTTTTCTGTGTTCTGTATGTGTTTGTGTGCCTGTCCTTTCTTTATTCCCTCATCTCCTTTATTCTCCTTCATCAGGAACTCAATAAAGACAAAGGCAATAATCATCCCAGACATTTTTCATACCTGTATCCACCAATCTAGCTCCTTCTCCACACCTATGTTGTCTCTGTTTAATGCCCAATGCCATTTGGAGCATAGGATCTTGACCCTGCTCTGCTGCTGCCCTATACTGCTCCCCACAACTATTTTCCTTCTGCCTTTTTCTCTCCCAGAGAATACAGTCTGGTCTGATTTGCAGAGTCTCTGTGCTCAGTCTAAGACTGGACTATTAGCTGGGCATGATGGAGCATGCCTTTAATCCCACAGCTCAGAAGAGAGGCAGGCAGATCTCTGTGAATTCCAGACAAGCCTGCTCTACAAAAACAGTTCCAGGATAGCCAAGGCTGTGTTACACATAGAAATCCTGTCTCAAGAAACAACAACAACAAAAAAAACGGACAATTCTATATATCAATAGCATATTAGTATTCCTACCATTCCTCTACCACTTCCTACTACTATAGCTCCTTTATTATGAACACGCCCCTCTTTTATCTCTATCACTTCAATGCTAATTACTAGTCTCCCATTTCTTATTTCTTTCTATTAATATGTACTGTAACTAATATATCAGTTCACTAAGTACTAGCAATATCACTTTGCTCCATAGAATGTTTAGTGGTTAAGGAGTGAATGCTGTATACTTAACTATTATTCAGTTTTAGCAGGGGGTATATTCTAGATAGTTAATGACAACTACTGCAGAAAGTATTCTTACTGAGCCTTACTGAAAGGTAACTGGAAGGTAAGAGGGAAATATTCTTACTGAGCCTTACTGGAAGGTAACTAGAAGGGAAGAGGGAAGAAAATCAATGATCTAACTCCTGGTGCATAAAGCCCAGAATAAAAAGACAAGTAACATGAAAAGTTAACCAACATCTATTCAACCTCAGAGTAAAGGCCCAGAATGAAGGAGACTCGGACAAATTCCAGACTGGGAATCCAAAACAATGACAATAAGTTCAAAGAAATGAAAGAAGGCCTGCACAATCTCTTGATTGCATTAAAAAGGAGCACAGAAATAAAAGGTGAATGAAATAAGTCAATGGAGGATAAGAAAATGGAATTCATCAAAGAGTTGGGATTAATAAACAAATACCAAACTGAAGTAATACTAAAAATGAAATGTTCAATGTCAAATAAGGAGCACAGTGGAAAGACTAGAGAGATGGTTCAGGTGGTAAGAGGACCCGGGTTCAACTCCAAACTGTCTGTAACTTCAGTCCCAGGGAAACCAACACCCTCTTCTGGCTTCTACAGGCACTATACACATAGCGCACAAACAAATATGTAGGCAAAGCACCCATACACATAAAAATGTTTTAAAAATGGAAAACAGCACAGCCACAGCAGAGAAACAGGTGTCCTAGATCTGCTTGTCAAAAGCCTAACATAACAATCACCCCTCACCTACCACACCATAGCAACACTTGGAGTCCAACTCAGATCTCAAGAGAGGTTCCCTGCATATGCATTCTACTTACCCTCCTGGTAATCAACCTATCCACCACTCTACTAGAAACCACATGAAACTACATGAACCATGACAAGAATTCCAGGTAAGGAGCTTTCAAACCAGTCAAATCCATTTACCAAGATGCACTGGAACCACAGAGCCCTATGCTACTAATCCCACATAGATTCGAGGACTAACCGCCTCTATCTGAGGAGAGTATGATATTCTGTGATCTGCACCCAGCCCCCACAGAGCAATACTCATTTCCACTACCAGCCCCTGCTACCCAAAGACTATTTTCAGAATCTAGAGTACCTTCAACAAAACTTCTGAGGATCAACAGCGAGACTCTTCTAAGACTAAAGTAGTCTCAGAAGTCAGTACCTATCTCTAGTTGAGCCAATACTACACCTGACATGCTAGTCAAACATCAACAGAATGACTCTAAGAATGAAAAACAAGCACCATTCTGCTGATCAAAATGAGACAAGTTGGGGTAACAGCAAGCAGAGATCCAAACACCCACTGAACAAATACTTGTGAGAGCAGATGCCCATATCAAAGAAACACTACTTCTGATTATTAGCCCCTAGCATATTCCCCAAGAAAAGCAACCTAGCTTAATTACAGTGACTTCAAAACAGCAATTACAAATATCTTCCAAAAA
>NW_021620638.1:3579686-3624686 GCF_004785775.1 Grammomys surdaster | reverse complement strand
TTCTACTTTTGCTATGCCACATATGGGTGGATATACTAGTACACACACTATACATGCTTAAAAAAAAATGTTTAAATACCCAAATTCCTCCCTGAGAGAACTGGTCTCCCAGGAGTACTGACACACAGGCCTGCAGGAGGGACAAGCCACAGTCAGAGACAGCAAGACCAGCTAACACCAGGGATAACCAGACGGTGAGAGCCAAGGACAAAAACATAAGCAACAGAAACCAAGGCTACTTGGCATCATCAGAACCCAGCTCTCCCACCACAGTGAGCCCTGGATACTTCAACACATCAGAAAAGCAAGACTCTGTTTTAAAATCACATTTCATGATGATGATAGAGGCCTTTAAGAAGAACATAACTCCCTTAAAGAAATATGTGAGAACACAGGTAAACAGGTAGAAGATCTCAAAGAGGAAACACAAAAATCCCTTAAAAAATTACAGGAAAACACAACCAAACAGATGAAGGAATTGAACAAAACCATCCAGGATCTAAAAATGGAAATAGAAACAATGAATAAAAATCACAAAGGGAGTCAACCCTGGAGATAGAAAACCTAGGAAAGAGATCAGGAGTCATAGATGCAAGCATCACCAACAGAATACAAGAGACAGAAAAGAGAATCTCAGGTACAGAAGATACCATAGAAAACATTGACACAACAGTCAAAGAAAATGAAAAATGAAAAAAAGCTCCTAACCCAAAACATCCAGGAAAAGGTCAAGTAACATATAAAGGCAGACCTATCAGAATTATACCAGACTTCTCACCAGAGACTATGAAAGCTAGAAGACCCTGGGCAGTTGTCATACAGACCCTAAGGGAACACAAATGACAGCCCAGGCCACTATACGCACCAAAACTCTCAATTATCATAGATGGAGAAACCAAGAAATTACATGACAAAACCAAATTTACACAGTATCTTTCCACAAATCCAGTCCTACACAGGATAATAGATTTAAAAAAAAAAAAAAAAGGCAACACAAGGGATATTACACCCTAGAAAAAGCAAGTAAGTAATCTTTCATTCAACAAACCCAAAAGAAGATAGCTACACAAACATAAAAATAACATCAAAAATGACAGGAAGCAACAATCACTACTCCTTAATATCACTTAACACCAATGGACTCAATTCCCCAATAAAAAGACATAGACTAACAAACTGGATACATAAACAGGAACCAGCAGTTTGTTGCATACAGGAAACACATCTCAGTGACAAAGACAGACACTACCTCAGAGTAAAAGGTTGGAAGACAATTTTCCAAGCAAACAGTCCCAAGAAATATGCAGGAGTAGCCATTCTAATATTGAATAAAATCAACTTTCAACGAAAAGTTATCAGAAAGGATAAGGAAAGACACTTCATACTCATCAAACGAAAAATCTACCTAGAAGAACTCTCAATTCTGAACATCTATGGTCCAAATGCAAGAGCACTCACTTTCATAAAAGAAACTTTATTAAAGCTCAAAACACACACTGTACCTCACACAATAATAGTGGGAGACTTCAGCACCCCACTCTCAGCTTTGAACAGATGATGGAAACAGAAACTAAACAGAGACACAGTGAAACTAACAGAAGTTATGGACCAAATGGATTTAACAGATTTCTATAGAACATTTCATCCTAAAACAAAAGAATACACCCTCCTCTCAGCACCTTATGGTACCGTGTCCAAAACTGACCATATAATCGGTCACAAAACAGGCCTCAACAGATACAAGAAGACTGAAATAATCCCTTGCATACTATCAGATCACCATGGACTAAGGCCGGTCTTCAACAGCAACAAAAACAACAGAAAGCTCAGATACATATGGAAGCTGAACAACATCTACTCCATGGTAACTTGGTCAAGAAGGAAACAAAGAAATTACAGACTTTTTATAATTTAATGAAAATTAAAGCACAACACACCCAAACTTATGGGACACAATGAAAGCAGTGCTAAGAAGAAAACTCATAGCTCTAAGGGCCTCCAAAAAGAAACTGGAGAGAGCATACACTAGCAGCTTAACATAACAGCACACCTGAAAGCTCTCAAACAAAAAGAAGCAAATACACCCAAGAGGACTAGATGGCAGGAAATAATCAAACTCGAGGCAGAAATCAAAGTAGAAACAATACAATGAATCAACAAAGAGAACTATACAATGAATCAACATAACCAGAAAGTTAGTTCTTTGAGAGAATCAACAAGATAGATAAATCCTTAGCCAGACTAATCAGAGGGCACCGAGATAGTATCCAAATTAACAAAATCAGAAATGAAAAGGGAGATATAACAACAGAAACTGAGGAAATTCAAAAAAAAAAAATCATCAGATCCTACTACAAAAGTCTATACTCAACCAAACTGGAAAATCTGGATGAAATGGATGATTTTCTAGACAGATACCAGGTACCAAAGTTAAATCAGGAGCAGATAAACCATCTAAACAGTCCCATAACCCCTAAAGAAATAGCAGCAGTCATTAAAGTCTCCCAACCAAAACAAGCCCAGGATCAGATGATTTTCATGCAGAATTCTATCAGACCTTCCAAGAAGACCTAACACGAATACTCTTCAAACTATTACACAAAATAGATACAAAAGGAACACTACCCAATTCGTTCTATGAAGCCACAGTTATACTGATAACAAAACCACACAAAGACTCTATGAAGAAGAAAAAAAATTCAGACTAATTTCCCTTATGAACATCGATGCAAAAATACTCAATAAAATTCTCACAAACCAAATCTAACAACACATCAAAAAGATCATTCACCACAATCAAGTAGACTTCTTCCCAGGGATGCAGAGTCAATATACAGAAATCCATCAATGTAATCCACTACATAAACAAATAAAAATCACATGATCATTTCATTAGATGCTAGAAAAGCATTTGATAAAATTCAACATCCCTTCATGTTAAAAGTCTTGGAAAGATCAGGAATTCAAGGTCCATACCTAGACATAGTAAAAGCAATATGCGGCAAATCAGTAGCCAACATCAAACTAAATGGGACAGAAACTGAAATCAGACACTACACAAGGCTGCCCACTCTCTCCCTATCTATTCAATTATAGTACTTGAAGTTCTAGCTAGAGCAATTAGACAACAAAAAGAAGTCAAAGGGATACAAATAGGAAAGGAAGAAGTCAAAATATCACTATTTGCAGATGATATGATAGTATACTTAAGTGACCCCAAAACTTCCACCAGAGAACTCCTAAACCTGATAAACAACTTCAGCAAAGTGGCTGGTTATAAAATCAACTCAAACAAATCAGTAGCCTTCCTCTATTCAAAGGATAAACAGGCTGAGAAAGAAATTAGGGAAACGGCACCCTTCACAATAGTCACAAATAATATAAAATATCTTGGTGTGAATCTAACCAAACATGTGAAAGATCTGTACAACAAGAACTTCAAGTCTCTGAAGACAGAAATCTAAGACCTCAGAAGATGGAAAGCTCTCCCATGCTCATGGATTGGCAGGATTAATATAGTAAAAAATGGTCATCTTCCTGAAAGCAATCTACAGATTCAATGCAATCCCCATCAAAATCCAACTCAATTCTTCAGAGTTAGAAAAACCAATTCTCAAATTCATTTGGAATAACAAAAAACCCAGGATATTGAAAACTATTCTCAACAATAAGAGAACTTGGGGAACCACCATCCCTGACCTCAAGCTGTATTACAGAGCAATAGTGATAAAAACTGCATATTGGTACAGTGACAGGCAGGTAGATCAATGGAATAGAATCCAAGACCCAGAAATGAACCCACATACCTATGGACACTTGATCTTTGACAAAGGAGCTAAAACCATCCAGTGGAAAAAAAGACAGCATTTTCAACAAGGGTGCTGGTTCAACTGGCAGTCAGCATGTAGAAGAATACAAATCCATCCATTCTTATCTCTTTGTACAAAGCTCAAGTCCAAGTGGATCTAGGATCTCCACATAAAACCAGATACACTGAAACTAATAGAAGAGAAAATGGGGAAGAGCCTCAAACACATGAGCACAAAGAAAAATTTCCTGAACAGAACACAGAACACCAATGGCTTATGCTCTAAGATCAACAACCAAGAAACGGGACCTCATAAAATTGAAAAGCTACTGTAAGGCAAAGTACACTGTCAATAGGACAAAATAGCAGCCAACATATTAGGAAAAGATCTTTACCAATTCTACATCCATCAGAGGGCTAATATCCAATATATACCAAGAACTCAAGAAGTTAGACTCCAGAGAACCAAATAACCCTATTAAAAAATAGGGAAAAGAGCTAAACAGAGAATTCTCAACTGAGGAATATCGAGTGGCCAAGAAGCACCTAAAGAAATGTTCAACATGTTTAGTCATCAGGGAAATGTAAATCAAAACAACCCTAAGATTCCACCTCACACCAGTCAGAATAGCTAAGATTAAAAACTCAGGTGATAGCAGATACTGCCGAGGATGTGGAGAAAGAGGAACACTCCTCCATTGCTGTTGGGATGGCAAGCTAGTACAACCACTCTCCAAATCAATCTGGTGGTTCCTCAGAAAATTGGACATAGTATTACCTGAGGACCCAGCTATACCACTCCTGGGCATATACCCAGAAGATGCTCCAACATGTAACAAGGACACATGCTCTACTATGTTCATAGCAGCCTTATTTATAATAGCCAGAAGCTGGAAACAACCCAGATGTTCCTCAACAGAGGAATGGATACAGTAAATGTGGTACCTTTACACAATGGAGTACTACTCAGCTACTGAAAAGAATGACTTCATGAAATTTGCAGGCGAATGGATAGAACTTGAAAGTGCCATCCTGTGTGAGGTAACCCAGTCACAAAAGAATACACACGGTATGCAGTCACTGTTAAGTGGATATTAGCCAAAACATTTGGAATATCCAAGATACAATTCACAGACCATATGAAGCCCAAAAAGAAGGAAGACCAAAGTGTGGATGTTTCTTTCAGTGCTACTTAGAAGGGGGAACAAAATACTCACAGGAGGAAATATGGAGACAAAGTGTGGAACAGAGACTGAAGGGAAGGCCATCCAGAGACTGACCTACCTGGGGATCCATCCCATATACAGTCACCAAACCTGGATGCCGGAAGTGCTTGCTGACAAGAGCCTGATAGACAGAGTCTCCTGAGAGGCTCTGCCAGCGCCTGACAAATACAGAGGAGGATGCTCACAGCTAATCACTGGACTGAGTGTGGGTCCCAATGAAGGAGGAGTTGGAGAAAGGATTGAAGGTGCTGAGGATGTTTGCAGCCCTATGGGGGGGAGCAATAATGTCAATTGGCCAGTCCCCCCCCAGAGCTCCTGGGGACTAAACCACCAAACCAAAGAGTACACATGGAGGGAGTCATGGCTCCGGCCACCTATGCAGCAGAGGGTGGCCTTGTTGGATGTCAGTGGGAGGAGCGGCCCTTGGCCCTGAGGGTGCTGGATGCCCCAGTGTAGGGGAATGCCAGAGCAGAAAGACCAGAGTGGGTGGGTGGGTGGAACAACCACACAGAGGCAGGAGGAGGAGGGATAGGATGCAGTTTCTGGAGGGGAGACCTGGAAAGGGGATAACATTTGAAACGTAAAGAAAATATCCAATAAAAAAAATTAAAAAATTTAAAAAACGTTTAAAAATGTTTCCAAAAAAGACCTAACAATTTTAAAACCTCTGTGTGGTTGTTCCACCCACCCACCCACTCTGGTCTTTCTGCTCTGGCATTCCCCTACACTGGGGCATCCAGCACCCTCAGGGCCAAGGGCCGCTCCTCCCACTGACATCCAACAAGGCCACCCTCTGCTGCATAGGTGGCCGGAGCCATGACTCCCTCCATGTGTACTCTTTTCCCCAGGAGCTCTGGGGGGACCAAATATCAGTGTAACCAATCCCATAAAACAAATTATTCTACACAAAAAGAGACAACATTGGAACCGAGACTAGTAGGTGTCTTTAACATTCACTCTCAATCATGCAGATAAAAACAACCACCAAAAGTATCTCTTACAGGGAACCTCATAACTCCACCTCCCAATTTTTAGGATTATAGGTGTGGCACACTATGCCCAGTAATGATACACTCCCAAATAACAATGAGTCACTAAAGAAATCAGGAAGGTAATTTTAAAACAAAAGTACAATTTATCAGAACCATTGTAATAAAAAAAAAATTATAAATGAGTGCTCACATTAAAAAAAATTGTATTAAATACACATCAAATAATTCACCTTAGGATTTTCAAAAACAAAAAAGCCAAATATAAAATTAGTAGTAGAATGAATAGAGATCATGACAGAAATCTGAAATGATGGTTAAAGCACAGTAAAAAGAACTAAGAAAACCACCTAGGCTAGGAGGAGAGTGCTCACCTTTTATCCCAGTAGGAGTTGGGTCATCTTTGATAATATAGTGAGTTCAAGGCCAGCCTAGGCTATATGAGACCCTGTCTCAAACACAAGAAAATAACAGGAAAGAAATAAATAAAGGAAGGGAGGGAAGGAAGGAGGGAGGGAGGGAGGGAGGGAGGGAGGGAGGGAGGGAGGGAGGGAAGGAAGGAAGGAAGGAAGGAAGGAAGGAAGGAAGGAAGGAACAAAGAACTAGGTCTTTGAAAAGACAACAGTCTGGAGAGATGGCTCTGTGGTTAAGAATACCTGATGCTCAACCATGAGGCCCTGAGTTCAGATCCCCACCTATAAACAAACTCCAGCAGGATCTCTGGGACTACCAGACTAGCCAAAAAATTCCATGGGGGGAGCAGACAAAAAGGCACTATTATAACAAATGAAGTGATAAAAATGAGAAAATATTCAAGTATGTCTGAAAATAGCTAGTAAATAAATATAAAAGGCTTATAGTAAGTGTAGAGTTAGGCATCATAGAACATGCTTATAATTCCAAATCCAGGAGAGGCTGGGACAGAATAATGATGAATGGCAAGCTAGCTTGGCTACTCAGTGAAATCTATTATCAAAAACAAACAAACTACAATCAAATTCCAAGCTTTAAAACAAGAAAAAGAACTTAAAAGCTACTTCTTTAAAAAAAAAAAAAAAAAAAAAAACAAGGTATTCAAATGTCAAACTTCACAATCCCTCAAAGAAATGTAAGTAAAACCACACTGACACATGTACATAATGTTACTATACACTATGAAAATTCAATTGCTGATTTCTGTTTCCCCTAGATCTGGTTGCAATTCTTATTCAGAAAAATGTCTCAATCTTCTGTAAACATTGGCTCCCCAATTGTTCCCTGATGTGTCAATAAAGAGAGATTAACAACCAGTAACTGAGCAGGGGAGAGAATAACACTGGACTTCCAGACAACCAGGGGAGGCAGTCAAAGAGAGAAAGGAGGGGACTGCTGCAGCACAGAAAGTCAAAAAAATCCAAGTATCTCAGAGATTTTGGCTGGGAGGTAGCCAGACTAGTTTAGAGGATTAGGATAATAAGAGTAATAACTGTTCAATACTGTTGTATCTAAAAGCTTGTTAAATTTTAATCCAGTCTCAATTACTTATGAGCTAGCTAGGTTAAAAGTGTAACACACTTACTAAAAAGCCACTAACACTGACATGTAGCTTTGTGGGTTCTTCTTTCTTCCACCCTTCTCCACCCGTTTTCTTCCACTCTTTCAATCCCCGAACACAAGAGAGAAAAAAGGATAGAGAAGAAAGGAAAGAGATCCCTGAATAAAGTCAGGGGTCAGAAAGAGGGGTGATGTTTTATCATTAGATAGACCTCTTCCAGCTGGGACAAGTTTTGATCCTTGCCATCAGGACATTGAATTTCTTCTTGTTGTTTCTTCTTTGTGCACAACTACTTAACCAACCATGACCAACAGCAACCAACAGTAACCAACAACCTCCACTGTCTCTTGGGGCCCAACATTATATACCCTCTGAAAAGTCCACAGAATTCCAAACGTCACACAATCACAGAAACTATCTGCAGCTGGCAAAAACATGCCCCTGATTGCATGAAGCAATCATAGTCAGCTGCTGTGAACAGTCTGAAGCAGCCCCATATGCTGCACCTAGGATTAAGACAAAAACTTCTGGGCTGGTGAGATGGCTCAGCGGTTAAGAGCACTGACTGCTCTTCTAGAGGTCATGAGTTCAAATCCCAGCAACCACATGGTGGCTCACAACCATCTGCAATGAGATCTGATGCCCTCATATGGGTGTCTGAAGACAGCGACAGTGTACTTACATATAATAAATAAATAAATCTTTAAAAAAAAAAAAAAAAAAGACAAAAACTTCTTATAATATTTCTGTTTTTAAAAGAAACCAAAACTCCAAAATTGTCAGTACACTGATATATCCAAGTTAAGAGATAACTATAAATTAAATATACTTTGTGGGTTTGATACAGAATAAGTGAAGGTCCCCAATCATTTCCAGTATAAAACTGATGCAATTACTATGAAAAATAGTTTGATGGTTCTTCAAAATGTTAATGACCCAACAAATCTAAGGTATACACCTGAAAAGAAGTAAAAACACTTAAAACCTTATACAATAAAGGCTAATAAAAGCATAATTTTTTGAGGGGTGGGGGCTGGTTTGGTTTTTCAAGGCAGAGTTTCTCTATGTTTGCACCTCTGGCTATCCTGGAACTCACTCTACATACCAAGCTGGCCTCAAACTCACAGAGGCCCACCAGCCTCTGCCTCCCAAATGGGATTAATGGCATATGTCACCATCACTCAGCATGGAGCATTAATCTTAATAGTGAAAAAGTTAATAACTCAGTTGTCCATTAACTAACAGTAAAATGTAGTGTTTTCTGTATAGCAGAGTATTAGTTGAAGATAAAATGGAATGAAGTATTGACACATTATACAACACTTTATTCCATTTTATGTTCAACTAATGCACATTAAAAAAAGACAACTAACATTTTACACATTTGCTGTAACAAGTTCTAGTCTACTAAGCCTAAACTGTCTTCATGTTTCACTGAACCATGACTTGAGATGTGTTTTTTTTTAATTAATCACTGTATTTGTTTACATTTCAAATGATATCCCCCTTCCCAGTTACCCCTCCACAAACATTCCCATCCTATCCCCTCTCTAGCCCATTCCTTTATGCATATATGAGAGTGCTCCTCCACCCACCCTCACCCCTCTAGCATTCCCCTAAGCCAGGGCATCAAGACTCCCTCCCCTCCCCTCCCCTCCCCGCCATTGATGACAGATAAAGAAAGGAGGTCTGAGTACCACAGAACTCTGCATCTAAGTTGCATTAAGGTACACACACACACACACACACACGTACGTCAGGGTCATTTTAGACTTTTTAACATTAGCACATTTAAAGAACTAGTGGCTGGTGTTGAACATTTTCTTGTCTAAATCAGGTTAATACCATTTTCTGGATACTTAACTATCACAGACTGTGCTAGATGTTAAGAGATACTACCTTTAAAAAATAGCTTACTGGATATAAAAATCAAGTGGCTGAAAGAAAAAATAAAATGAAAAATTTTCACCAAACTATGGAAGCCAGGTGTAGACAGTTCAAAATGCTAACAAAGAAATAATATTGATTTAGGATTCTACAATCAGGAGAAATATCTATCAAAAAAGAAACCTTGAAATATACAAACTAGCAGACTGCATTATAAGAACTCTATCACACTGGCCAGAGGAAATTCAACAAGTTAGACCTATACAAAGGAATGAAAAGCACTTGAAGAGGTAGGTATATAAGTAATATGACCCCACATTTTAAAATTGTGTCTATAGATAAGACACGTGTTATACATGTCTAAAAACAAATCTACAAGAATATGCAAGGAGGAAGGTGTTGCTGGAATTTCCAACCCCAATAAGCCCTTATAGAAAAACACACAATCCAGTTATTATAAGCCATACACCTAGATTGGACAGATCTAACACTATACTAATTTATTCCCCAGCTACAAGACCCCTTATTACTTGCAGTTTCTCCTGGTTCATCATGGCTTTCTCTTCCTCTTCCTCCTCATCCTCCTTCTCAGTCCTCTCTCCTTCCCATCTGGTACTCTTCTGCCTCTCTACCTGCACCCAATCCCAAAACTCCAGTCCCACCTTTCCCCTCCACTACCCAATCACAGGCTCTATAGCCTTTATATTGACCAATTAAAATGGGGAGAAGGTTCACATAAGATCACCTGAGAATGTGATGGACTGCTCATCAGCAGCAACCCCTCTTGAGGAAGCAGGATTAACATCAGAATACAAACAACATCTGGACAACCCACAACTGAAAGGTATGCCAGTGAAAAACCATTACACATTATAAAGATGAACCAAGAAGAAAATCTTTTTCACTTCATTTAGACAAAGTTTTCTTTTATTACCCAATTTTATAAAGCATAAAAGTTAAAATGCTACTTGCACTTTATAAAAATGATAAACTTTTGCTTTCTGAAATTACTGAAGAAAGTAAAGATCAAAACATTCCATTGTCTGGCAAGCATTAAGCAATCCAATTGCAAATATGAAAAGTTGAAACAACTAATGTGATGGGTGAACAAGTATTTGGGAAGATAGTCAGTAGTATCATAAGAAAACTAAAAATAAAACTGAAATGGACTGGTGGAGTACTGGAAAAAATGGAACTGTTCTGCACTGTTAGTGCTAATGAACATTAACAAAACCATTATGGAAAGCAGTGTAATGGTCCCTCTATACTTTAGTACTTTTTAACTTTAGCACATTTAAAGAACTAGTGGCTGATGTTGAACATTTTCTTGTCTAAATCAGGTTAATATCATTTTCTGGGTACTTAACTATCACATACTGTGCTAGATGTTAATACTGTACTAGTGCAACCACACAGGATTCAGTAATCTGACTGCTCCACGTTCATCAGTGAGCTCAAATTTTATATGCCCATGCTTACCATGGCACAATAGTCAATACAGGGAGTAACATCAGTTTTCATTACCAGATGATCAGGGTTTTGTTTTTTTTTGTTTGTTTGTTTTGTTTTTTGGTTTTTTTTAAAGTGGTACATATATACAGAGTAAAATACTGTAAGAAGGAAATCCAGGCTGAAGAGATGGCTCAATAGTTGAGCATGTACTGCTCTGCTCCTTGCTGAGCAGCCCACAAACCCCTCTAACTCTTAACTCCAGGAGATCCAATACCTTTTGAGTTCAATATACACATAGATACATAGACACATAACTTAAAGCAGTAATAATAATGTACTATGGGGAGTTGGAAACATGGCACAGCAGTTACCAGTGCTAGTTGCACTTGAAAAGGACACACACACATACACACACACACACACACACACACACACGTGGGAGCGCATGCACGCCCACACATAAAGATACAAAAAGGTTTGAAAAAAATAAGGAAATGCTGTCATCTATAATAATATGGATAAACCTGGAAAAAGATTAAAGTGAAATAAGTTGTGCACAAAAAACCAAACACCTTATGACTTCAGTGTTATATAAAATCTAAGAGACAAGTCTGACTTCATCACTCTACCAAACATTTAAGAACCTCTCTAAAAGCAGAGCGGGATAATGTTTAACAGAGGTCTGAGGGAAAGAACATACAGGGAATGGAGAAATACTGATCTAAGTGTACAACATGTCAGTTAAGAAAAATTAAGATTGCCAGGCAGTGGTGGCGCACGCCTTTAATCCCAGCACTTGGGAGGCAGAGGCAGGCGGATTTCTGAGTTCAAGGCCAGCCTGGTCTACAGAGTGAGTTCCAGGACAGCCAGGGCTACACAGAGAAACCCTGTCTCGAAAAACCAAAAAAAAAAAAAAAAAAGAAAAGAAAAATTAAGATTTAGTGATTACACAAAAATGATGACTATATAGTACTGCAGTAGACATTTCAAAATTGCTAAGGGGAGGTTTCATATAGAAGTGGTGATGCACACCTGGATGGAATCCCAGGGAATCAGAAAGATCAGAGTGAGAAAACACTGGGGAAGATTGAGGACTAAGTGGAACACACACACACACACACACCCTAACCACAATGTGAGGCAATAGATTTTTAAACTATCTAGAAGCTCAAACTGTGCCTCACGAATGCACACAATCACGACTTATTGGCTAAAAATAAAATGTTGCCAAGTATAATGAATGGTACATACCTATAAATCTCACCAACTGAGAAAGCTAAGGCAGGCAGAGTTGGACCCTAGCCTACGCTACACAGCTAGTACTAGAACAGCTAGTGAACATAGCAATGCTGTCACAAAAACAAAACAAAAAAACAAAAACAAACAAAAAAATCACCCACTAGAGGCAAGATGGCTCAGCAGATCATCATCACGGTGCTTGTCATCAAGCCTGACTGCCTCAGTTCAATTTCCTCAACCCACAAAACAAAGGAAGAAAAAAACAATTCATCCAAGTTGTTCTCTCAACTCCACAAGGATGAACTCACTGGCACATAAACATGCACATGAACTCCTGAGTATGCACACACACATGCACACAAATAATAGAAATAATAAAAACAGAACATTCATCAAAATGCCAAACGTGAACGATTAATGTATATAGATTTAGGCAAGGGCTGGACTGAAACACATGACTACCTACCCTTAAGGTAATCCTATTTAAGAACATTTACAATGGCTGAAAAAATGGCTCAGTGGTTAGAGCACTTGCTGCTTTTGCAGCAAACCTAGGTTTGATTCCAAGCACCCACATGATGGTTCACAACCATCTGTAACTCCAGTTCCAGAAAATCCAATACCCTTTTCTGGGTAATATGCATTCATGGGTGAAAATACTATATAAGTAGGCATGACATGGATACACATAAAAATAAATCTTAAAGAACACTTTCAATTTCATATACTTTTCTGTACTAACTGAAAAATTCTACTATAAGCTTCTATTGTCTTTATAAATGGATAAAAAAATAAAGAGCAGTATTGAAAGAGAGAAAATTACTCCCAAAGTGGTAAAAGAATTTACTCTTATACACTATGTTAAGTATCAAAGCAACCCAGTGAAAGTGCCCTGTGTAACTGAAAATACAATAGAAGAATGCGGAGGAAGGTAACCCTATTGCAATTTTCAGTTCCTTTCAATACCTTTTTCATGTAAATTTCCTATTTTACTAATATCTCCAATAGACATTCACAGCATTGACTCTTCCCACAATTTAAAAGGTTTTGTTTGTTTTGTTTTGTTTTTAATATTAAAGGCAAGTTTATTGGGAAGCTGCTCTGGGGTCAGGGAGTTCACTAGCCCCAAGGACAGAAGCCAGGGAAGTCACCATGGGGAAGTGAGGGAGAGAAAAAGAGCAAGTGAGAAGAGAGAAGAGAGAGAAAAGGAAGAAGAGGAAGAGGAGGGGGAGAATTATTTAAAGCTTTTAATTCCATTGCCTTAAAGAAGTTAATATTTCTGATTCCAGCTTGGTACTTTTGCTTCCAGCATCCACTTCAAAGCTTATTAACAATTGCCATATGTGAGATGAAGGTAGCCTAAAACAAAAATAACAATAACTACCACTACCAAAAAAAGATAAGAAAAAGAAAGTGACATGGGGGAGGGGATACCAATTAGGGAAAGAGGTTGGGATTACCTTATATAAGAATATTAAGCAACATTCACTTTCAAATGATTTTTCATGAATAACTATATTTTAGGGTTTTAATTAAAATATGAAAGTCTGCTCAGACAATTCCTACCATAACAAGTGAGTTTAATTCACCAAGAAAAACAAATTATTTTTCCTAGTCAGTACAAGATACAGCAAATATAAGCAATTTATAGGTCTACATTTATTTTATTTACATTAAAGTGAATGAGCATGCTATTAATTTTCCAGTAAATTAAGACTTTCCTTTTTAATTTTTTTTTTTTTTTTTGAGGTGGAGATCTCATTATGCAGCTCTGGCTGGCCTCAAATGAAGAGATTCACCTGCCTCTGCCTCACATGGCTGGGATTAAAGATATGTGCTACCATACCTGGCTGGGAGATTCTTAAATAATCGTTTTTATTGTAAGTGTGGAGCACTCAGACTGTGGGCATATGAATGAAAGTCAAAGGATAATTTTCCAGAATCAGCTTTCATACCAAATTCAAGAACGTACAGTACATATTTTTACCCACTAAAGTCTCTCCCTATAAATCACAATTACTTCTACTATCCTGGATAATATATGAACCAAAATAGCTAGCAAGTTCCATGGTGGTACATGTACAAATTAGTTTTCTTTACTCTGTGAAAGAGAAAGGGGGAAGGGAATCTTAAGGAATTAAACCACTACTACCAAATACATTTTGTAAATTAGTCCTTAAGCTTACCAGCTAGTAAGGGTTAACAAATTTGGTCAGCCAATTAACTAACGTAGAATCCAGGTACGTTTAACAGATCTATAGCAAAAGTAAAACAAAAATGCTATAAGGAACACAGAGAAAAAAAATGAACATCCAGATGAGTGAACAATCAAGATGTTAAGATCTGAGTTTGTGAATGCAAGGTAAACAGTAAATATGGAAAAAAAGGTTATCAGTATCTCTTCAAGCTTGGAGAACAGTTATCAAGGAAAAACAGAAAAATAAAAGTGTTTGAAAAATAAGAGTCATGACAGAATGAGGTTAGATCATTAAAGGCATTAAGTCACAATGTATCTGAATGCTTATATCCAACCTTACAAAAGAGACAGTATTTAACTACATAGTAAGAAAACTTCTCTAATAAACCATGGACTAGAATGGGTAGGAGGAAACAGTTGTTATTAGTAGCTGACTCCTTTAATGCTAGTATTCCAGAGGCTTAAAGGCAGGACTACCCAGAATACAAGGTCAGACATGGCTACTGAGTGAGACCCTATTTCAAGAAACTGAACAGGAATAGAGGGAGAGTATTAACAGGAAGTCTGACCCATTAATAATAACAGCCTGCATGAGAGTACAATAATGGAAAAGTGCCAGGCTTAGTGGCACATGCTTTCAGTTTCCGGTGATCAGAAGATGGTAGCAGATCTTAGTGAGTTTGAGGCCAGCCTGATAAATGGAGTTCCAGGAAAGCCAGGGTTGTTACACAGAGAAACCCTGTCTTGGAAAAACAAAACAATAGGGAAAAAATAAAGAGCAAATAATGGAAAGGCAGATATAAATATTAGTGTTAGGATGAAAGAAAGTTAAAGAGGACAGAACACATGAAAATATATGGTACAGATTGACCTGTGAAAAAGGGAAGACACGGGACCACCTTCTTAGAATGAAAGAAAGGACCACAACTTTCAGAAACTAATGTTCACCCTAAGTTCCATTCTCTTCTGTTTCTGCACTTATTCTGTATCTTATATTTCTGATACTTTTTCTATAAAGAACATATCAAACCAGAAGCATTTTTATAATAGGAATTTTTAAAAAGCCTCAAGTATTCTAGTTTCACATTACTTTGAAGAGCAGTTGTGAGGATGAAATCATCATAACCAGGGACACCATATAATAGCCTAGTAATCGCCAGTGACTTCCATTATCTGTATCTGAGGTCCAGGAACTGGATTCTCTGTGTCTTGGTATTATTCAATAGCAAAGTCTTCTGCTGAACCTTGATGTGATGGAGCCTATACAAATGGAAGACAAAACTAGCTATATACAGTTCATCCTACTGATGGAAGTTAACCTGACTTCAGTAACTTTAGGCCAACACCTCCTGCAGCAGATAAGTCATCAATAAGTTATAATCTACAAGCTGAGACTGGAAACCAGTGGTGAAATGCTTATCTAACAAGCCAGAGAACCTGAGTTCATTCCAAGCCTCACCAAGAAATAATAAATAAATAAATAAATAAATAAATAAATAAATAAGCAAATAAAAATTATAATCAAGCTGAATGCATTGTCAGAAACATTTTGTTTCTTGTATTTTCAGACATGGTCTCAATGAGGTCCACACTAACCCAGAGCTAATCCTGAGTACTTAAAAATCTTTTGTTTTTGAAGCCTCTGCATCACATTCCATCAGCAAATCACTCAAGTTTTGGAGGTATTTGTTTCCTAATCCATCAGTGAAAACTATCACAAGGATTTTCTGGTGTATATTTATTTGTTAGCCATACATCAATAGCAACCACACAGAACACTACACTCAGCACCCTTCTTTTCCCTTGTATTAACACACCTCACATTTATTATAGGGCTTATCAGGAAAATAAGAATTTACACACCTCAACAATCAAATAGTGAAGAGGCGTCTTTAGTCCCATAGCTCAAGAGGCAGAGCCAGGTGGATCTGAGTTGGAGACCAGCCTAGACTACACAGCACAGGACAGAACCTATCTGGAAAAAAAACAAAAGAAAAATACAGTAAACAGCTTATAAGGAGAAATTAAGCCAAGAAGACAGATAAAATGAAATGCAGGAGCTAAAGAATGAAGACACAAATGCTGGCAAAGAACAGGTTGTAGGGTAGTCCCTAGAACAGAGAATTTATTCTACGACTTAATAGTTATGTTCAAAGCCGTGCTTTCAATACTATATTGAGTATGGATTCATTTCCTTTAGGAAATCTACATGGGTAACTTATTGGAATATGAGTTTGGAAAATGTCATATTTAAGTTTCTTATACCATAGCACATAGCCTATATTATTTATTCAAATGAAGCAGGTAATACAGATTCACAGTGGCAGAGTCTATGTTCAGTCAACTCTATCGTCCCTTCACTTACCTATTCAATGATTATTAAGAGTGTATAACCACCCCAACACAGTCCTGAGCACTAGGAATTCAATGATGGGCAAGACAGGCCAGATGCCACTGTGGAGCTTACAATCTCGTCTATTCATTAAAGAGCCAGTCATCTGACTCTACTACTAAACCTAGAAACAAATAAAACTTTTTGCATTAAGCTGGACAAGTGAATTCCGCACCAGTACGTACATTTGCTATTTTTCTAAATCTTGTTTTTCAAATAACTATTTACTCATCAGTTCTGGGCCTCAAATTTTAAGCAGGATATTTGACAAGCAACACAATGCAAACAAACCAACCAAACAAACAAAAACAAAATAAAAAACCTGAAGACCATACCTCATAAAAAAATAAAACAAAACAAAAAAAGAAAACCCCACCACCAAGAACAACAAAAACAAAAAGACAGGTTTTTGGCCCAGAGAGAAGACTTGTTGGAAACATAACTATCTTCCATGTTTTAAAGAACTAGTACACAAATTTGTTCTGTACATTCCAAAGCATTACATGTAGAACAAACATAACACAGATGTAGATTTCTATTTCCATATGAAGACTTAACAATTCAAACTATTCACAATTCAACCACTTTAGATTTCTTTAGGGATGTATACTTCATAAAAGGCAGTTTTTCATTTATCCCTTGAAATAATAAATAGGACAAGTATTAAATATCATAGTTTAGCAAACTAAGTCATCAATGGTTTTGCTAAGAAGCCTAACAAATCATGTAAGAAAGAAACTAGGCAAACAGTGTCTAAACTCAAGTCCAACAAAGACTGACCAAACAATGTGTTCCCACCTACTGATGTATTCAGGCATGAACCACATGGCCAGCTGTCAGAATTGTTGACCAATATTACTGAAAAGCTTCTTCCAAAAATGAACCCTTTGGACAAACAGCTGGTCAATACACACACCATGAAAAGACTCCATAGTGAGTGGACTTTCTATATGCTAGCTCCATGAGGACAGCAACTTTGTCTTTCTTCACTGCTACATTGTCTTGCCTAAACTATCACTGACACATAATACCTGCTCTTAGATATTTGCTAAGCATGCTCAGGCCTAATCACACAAACTGTACTATACGGTACACACCACCAATGTGGAACAAGAAGAAACCTTGCTAAACCTTACCAAAATCTAAAAACACTCATTGTTAAAATTGCCATTGCACACTTGAATGGCTATAAAAAGTTATGAGTCTTAACCTAGTCAATCCTAGAGCTAGTTTAACAAACCATAAACCATAAAGCCTAAAAAGCCCAGACACGCTAAGTAATATAAGAAGCTACAATATCTACAAAGTACTCAAAAGCCACTTTTAATTCAATCTACAGAATAGGTATGTATCAATATACACATATTTTTGAGACTATTATTGTATAACAAACAATGGCTTAACATCTATATAAAAATCATATTCCAACATCAGATCACATTATCTCTGCAAAAATTCCTGAACAGGTTCATTAGGATTATTAGTACTTTAAAAGGTCTAACTCTGCAGTAAGCAGTTTCAGATTTATAGTGGCCTAAGAATGTAGTAAGCCATTCTCGCGGTTACGGTGTACCACTATATTATTGGCAACTGGGTACTGAACATAACTATCATTTTTCCCCTCCTTTTTAAAACCAAGACTTTGAAAGAGCGGATAAAAACGCTACCCAACACAAGAATCATTCTCGCATATATAATTTTTTATCTTCAAACTCTATTTCTATCTTCAAACTCTTTCTGTCAACGTCTACGTACACGTATTTCGAGTATTAAACTTTACAAAAGCTGCTTTTCCCATCCCCGTATTAACCACATAAAACATCTGCAATCCTTATCTAACTCTGACATCACCTTCTGATTCGGACTGCTCTTTACAATATAAGTCCTTGTATTGCAGTCCATTAATAAATCATCAACAAAGTAACTTTTTCTCCATAAACAAGTATTAAGACAAATTAAACCAAACTAGCAATGATGGAAGGGCAGAGCATTTTGTACAAACCTGCTAATAGTTAAAAGCAACAAGTTAAAAACTGAACTCTTAGAAATCGTCCCTCCCACCCCCACAGGTGCGCACAGCACCCCCCCCTCCCCGCTAGAAACCCTTCCTCTGGCTCAGAGCTCTGGTCTGGGAAGTGGACCGAGTAGACCAGAGGCGCCTCACCCTACTTTCCCTGCCTCCTAAGGGGAGGGGTGCAGGACTCACCTGAGTACCGGGCTGTAGGGACTGCGCGAGCGCCGCCAGCTGCTGCTGCTGTACGGGCTGGGGGATACGTCGCCGCCGCGCTCATAGGAGCTGTGGCGGCTGTAGCTGGGCGAGCGGCGCCGGCTGTAGGGGCTGGGGGAGCGCGGCAGCCGCCGGGAATAGGGACTGCTGCCACCTCCCGCCGGGCTGGGGGACTTGCGGCTCCGGAGGCTCTGCGAGGCCCTGTGGGACACCGGGCTTTCGTCTCGGCCTCCCAGCGGGCTCAGGGACCGCTGCCGCCGCCTGTAGGCCTTCGGCTCGCTCTTGTCCTCTCGGTAGGCCTTGGGCGGCTCCTTGTAGGCCGAAGGCGGTTCCTTGGACGACTTAGTCCGGCTGCGGTGGGCCTTGAGGTCCCGGTCCTTGCGGCTGCTGCTGCTGCTCGACGTAGCCGACGCGCTCTTGCGGCGGCCGCCGCTGCTGCTGCTACTGCCGCTCTTGGCGGCTTCGGCCCGCTCCTCGCCACTGTGTCCGTGGCGGCTGCGGGCCTTTGAGGCCTCGCTGCCACTGCGCGTCCCGTCCCGCCGCCGGTGCTCGCGGTGACGCTCCTTGCTGCGGCCGCTGCTGCTGCGGCGGTCCCGGCGCGGCCTGCGCTCCGACCCCTCCGCGCGCCGCTGCGTGCCGGAGGAGGAGGCCGGACTCCCGCCGTTGCCCCCCGTTCCCCCGGCAGCCGTCGCCGCCGTTGCCGCGCTGGCGCCCCCCAGCAGCAGCCCCTGCTCGGACTGGGAGCTCACATCCTCGTACTCCACCAGCGGGGTCACACCCCCGCCGCTACTGGCACCGCCACCGCCGTCCTGCTGCGGCTGGGGCAGCGAGAAGACCCGGCGCTTCTCCGCCTCCTGCCCGGCGCGGGGCCCGCGACGCCGCTTCTGCCGCCCTCCGGGGCGCCTCTTGCCTCTCGCCAGCCGCTTGACCTCCAGAGGAGGGCCCGGGCTGAAGCAGGAGGAGGAGGCCGCGGCGGCGGCGGCTGCGGCGGCGGCCGCGCCGGGGGCAGCCAGGAAGAGCAGAGGCGGCGGGGGCGGCGGCGGTTGCAGGAGCTGCGGCTGCAGGAGCGGCAACAGCAGCGGCGGCTGCTGAGGGGACAGGAATCGCCTCCGCTTACGGCGCTCCTCCAACTTCTTCTCGGCCCAGCTCAGGCCCCCGCCTCCCCCCAGCGCCGTGTCCGAGCTGCTCGGCATCGCCTAGAGCCCGCCGCAGAGTGCGGCGCGGGTGCGGCCTCCTCCGGGGTCAGACCCTGGCCATGTCCCCCGCCGGGAAGGGGGACGGCAGCCGCGGCGGAGGGGTAGCGAGCAGCAGGGCCGGCCGGGAGTCGCGCCACGATAATCCGGGTCGGGACGCGCGTCCCCGCTTCCAGTCGCGGTGTGTGCGCAGCGGCCTCAGGGCCTGGCGCGGGAGGATCCTGTCCTCGGCAGAAAGCCGGCCGCGCCGGGCGGCGGCGGCCTCGGGCTCCGGCGGCGCAACGCGGAAGTGCCACCGCGGGCCGCGATTCACTCCATCGTCCTGACGTCGGGGGCGAGCTCGCGGGAGGGCAGTGGGCGCGACCACAGCACGCCTCCGTCGCCGGCCGCTGCGCGTCCACGTCGTCCTGTGGCGGCGGCGACACCCCGCGGCGCTCGGACGGGCCTGGGCCTTACGCCCCGAGGGCACTGCGCGCAGCTTCCGGAGCGGGGGCGCGGCTCGCCGTCCTCCGCCCCTCCACGCGGGCTCCGCGCGCGCCGCTCGCCCCTCCCTTCACTTCGCGTTCTCCCTGCGGGAGGGCGACGCGACTGGCTGGCGGAGCCCTAACCGCGCACCACCCACTCGCCGCGTTCCTCAAGCCTTTCCCCTAAATCCAACGCTAGGTCGGTGGCGCGCACGCTCGTCACGTTCGGGAACGCAGACGAAGAGAGGTGGCTCGGTCGAGGGAGGTGCTGCGTGCACGCTCCCGCCAGGACCCTGACCGTCACCGGAAGTGACGCGGAGGAGCCGCTCCACTTCCGTCAGGGGTGGGACCGAGATCGGGGTTAAAGAAAGGAGAGGAGGCGTGGGCTGCGTTATGTTGTCGCTGGAGGCGCTCCCTATGGCGCCAGTCAAGGCGTTAGTTGCTCGCTTCCAGTGAAAGGTCACGGCAGGACCCAGGCGAACCTTGACGACTACCCTTTCCCCAGCCTCGGGATTGGAACATCTGTGACAGGAGACGAGACTCCCTGCAGAGGGCGAATATGACGTTAGCTTGACTAGACTCACGTACGCCCAAGTTCAAGGACCCATCGCAACCTAAAAATATACTTGGTGTTCATAGCTTCTGCAACACTGAAGTTCCCTTTAAAAAGCCTTAAGTCAATCTGGAGAATAGGGCAAATATCAAGGAGGACTACTGAAAATCCCAGGAGCTTTAAAAACATCGTAGTGGAGGCTGCCCTCTTTACTTTCACCTATAATTATATCTAAACCTATGAGCTGTCAGCTACATAATGCCCTCACATTGCATCTCTTGCCTTAAGATTTCCCTTCAGTTAGAGGCTAGACACTCAGGGTAATTAGATTAAGATCTAAATGGCTTATTGGTCATTAATACTGGAAAGAGGCTAAACAGATTGCTCAGTGGGTACATGTAATTACCCCTTAACAAATTTATTAGTTCAGATCATCAGCTGGTTTGTAGTTCTTAAATACTTAGTAATCAAGTTGACCTCAGCGTCTTCGTACCACAAACTGATGGAAGCTCAGACTTCGAAGTTTACAAAAGATACTTGCTAGAAGATAAATAGGTTTGAATAGCTACTTCTGACAATGACAGGCCTGAGTAAATCACCCAGTGGGACCTTCTGCACATCAGAGGGCAAAACAAAGATACTGGGGAACTAAATTTCAGAAGTATGTTGCCTAAAGCAAATTTCTTGACAGTACTGTTAACTCGCACTTCTGTAGCTTACTAAAGACTACTTAGAAGAGCTTTTCAGAAAAATAAGATCAACCTGCCCGTCATTCTGCTTTTTAAAGCCTGATGCAATGGTATATGTCTATTCCCAATACAATGGAGGCTGAAACAGGCCAAGGACGGTGGTGCGTTCTGGCCTATCTGAACTCTACATAATAACACCCTCCACCCCGTCCCACCTCGCCAAGAAAAAAGATAAGCCTGGAATAGAACAGAAGAGGCAAAATGATGTGTGTATAATAGTTACTCTAGTGTAAGCAGCTACTCCACCGAGAATGTCATCTGTTCTTGTCCCTACAAAGAAAACTTGGTCCATAGTAAATGTGTAGTGCCTAGTCCAGGCTGCACGTAGAAAACTTAAAATATTTTCATGAGATTCTGCCACCCACGTTTCCTCAAGCACTTGCCCACTTGTTTGGAAATGCTTTTAATAGGATTCAAGCTCCAAAGTACTGGAAATTATCGTTAAATTTGATGTTTCTATAAGAATATCTGTTACCTGCATAGGAAGAGATTTTTAAATTGCCACTTGGAACTGTTTTTGGGTATTTTTTTTTTTTTTGCAGTTTGCTGTTAGTGTGCTTTTCGTGTAATTATGTGTGCCTTTATTGCCTTGTGGTTTTAAAAATATCTTTTCTTAGTTTATCTGACAGATCATTATCATACCACATAAGCTGTTCTTTATAGTTTGGGGCTGGGGGCAGAGGTGGTCTCAGTTGTTAGAGAGCTTGCCTAGTATGCAAAAGCCCTGGGTTTGAGCACCAGTCACATAAAATAGAACACGATAGTGGACACCTGCATGATAGGTAGGTAGGAAACTACTATACAACTTTAGTGTAGTGTTGAAGATTATCCACAATCGAGAAGACTATTAAAATACCCCCTTCCAGTAATATATCTGATTTACATAGCCTATCCAAAAAAAATTTTCAGAAACCTGGGTTCAGATTCCAAAACCCACATGGTAACTCACTACCATCTATAGTTACAAGGAATCCAATGCTCTCTTCTGGCCTTAGGGCACATACATAAAAGATAAAAAAAATCAAATTTCAATTACATTAAAATGGGCATTAAAGAGATTTGCAAAACTAGTCCCTGCACTTAGGGAAAAAGGGACAGGAAGATCAGAAGTTCAAGGTCAGCCTTGGCTCCTTCACAAATTAAAGACACATGAGGCCTTGTCTTGGTGTGTGGGGCGGCGGGACAGATGATGTTGCAGAATATAAAACAACAAATCTTTAAATGACTACAAGAGTTACTTTTTTTTGAGACAAAGTATATGTAGCCTTGGCTCTCCTTGTAGACCAAGCTGTCCACACAGAGATTACCCACTTCTTCCTCTCAGGTGCAGGGATTAAAGTTGTATATGCCCAGCAAAAGAATTACTTTAAATAGATGAATTTTTAATCCTCTTTTTTTTGTTTTGTTTTGTTTTGTTTTTTGTTTGTTTTGAGACATGGTTTCTCTGTGTAGTCCTGGCTGTCCTGGAACTCACTCTGTAGACCAGGCTGGCCTCAAACTCAGAAATCTGCCTGCCTCTGTCTCCCAAGTGCTGGGATTAAAGGTGTGTGCCACCACTGCCCGGCATTAATCCTCTTTTTTCTTTCTTCATTTTATTTATCTACTTAACATCCAAACTGTCCTCAAACTTAAAATCTTCCCAATTTTGCCATGTAAATCCTGGGGTTACAGGCAAACACCAGTTGGGTTTTTTGTTTGTTTGTTTGTTTGTTTTTAATTCTCTCAAATTTTGTTTCTAATATAGAAAAAAATACCTGGAGGTAACACTTTTTAAATGTTCTTTGTAGTTTTCATTAATTTTTGAGAGTATAAAGGACCTTGAGTCAATTGCTACATGAAATCACAGACATAAAAACTTGATTGTTGCCTTTAAGCTTGTAAAAGGTGCAAAGTTCATGAATAGGCTACACACTCACTCCATGATCCTGTAAATAGGAATTTTTACAGTATTTGTTAATGTTGATTCTGTTTTAGAGAGACTGGTTGATTTACAGCTCTTCTTAGTCTTGAAAAATCTTTAAACTTTCAGCCCTTCTTATTCTCCATCACACACACACACACACACACAAAGATATTAGCTAATTACTACTTAAATTGAGCCCAGTGAACTTTTGAATAAACAAAGACCAACTAGTATTTACCGAACATTCACTATGCATCACATTCTATGCTAAATATTGTCTCATTCAATAAAGCAGCACCTATAAATACGAGGACCATGTTCTAGGACTTCCAGGGGTGGTCCTGGTTTACAATGTTTGTTCAAGTTAATAGGATGACCTTTTAGCCATGAGTTTTCCCTCCTGAATATAAATTATCATGTCAATCTTTCTGTAAAATTACCAATGGTTTACAAGTAAGAGTAAGACATACAGAAACTGATCCAAGGTATACTTTTAGTAAGTATGATCCATTGTTCTGTCCAGATTTAAAGACCATGCTTTCAAGAATACAAGCTGTTTTATACATTACTGCCTCTGAACTTTATATTAAGCCCAATGGTAATAATATATTCCAGAATTAAAATAGAAAAGTATAATGATGCTACAGCTTAAATGTTTCCTCCAAAAATCCATGTACTAGAAACTCAATTTCCAAATCCTATGTTGATTGTAACTGAAGGCAGGGCCCTTTAGGAAGTAATTAGAATTAGACAAGGTCACAAGAGCTGACGCCCACAATGAAACTGGTAGCTTCAACGTTTTTGTTGTTTAGTATTTAATTTTTTTTCATTGCAATTTGGTTTGTGTGTGTGTGTGTGTGTGTGTGTGTGTGTGTGTGTGTGTTTGTGTGTATGCACCAGCTAAGTCTACATAAGGAGACCCTGTCTCAAAAGAAAGAAAAGAGTAAGCAAGCACCAACAAAAGCAACTTAGAAACAGCTAACCTAAGAAAGGGCTTATAGAAACAGAAAATACAAGGAAAAGCTAAACATTATGCATTAGTGGAATATTTCATTATACATACGTTAAGAAAGTAAAATCTATTAACATATGTGCTACATTTATCAACATCCCTGAGAATTTCCTTTAAAAAAATGTACCTGGAACAATAGTTTCAAGAACTTCATGAACTCACACACAAGATGCATCTTTAATAAGCTGGACAAGACACCTCTAATATCACAGTAATTACAAAGGGGCAACATTACTGTTCTTTAAAATATTTCTATAGACCACCTGTGACCAAGATCTAAAATATTCTGGATTCATCTAATCCAATGAACTGTAGCTGGGTATAGTGGAAAACATCTCTAATCTCAGCATACAGAAGGCTGAAACAGAAGGACTGTAAATTCCAGAATGTGCTACACAGTGAAATTTTGTAATTTAAAAAAATGAAGAAAGGCGGAAAGGAAGGGAAGGAAAGGTGTGGAAGACAGGGCACGCGATCAGTTGCGAACACTACTTGACCCCCTGCCACTCTGTATGAATTTATGTTTTCAGTAAAGCAGCAATCCCTCATGCTTCACAACACTCCACATGAAGCTGATTTCCTGGGATCTCCGCATAACAACAGAAAATGTATATTATGTGAAGTGTTGCCACACTGGCTGCTAACCCTGATGAGTGCCATTGATGAGGGTGCAGCTGTTCCATTGGTAAAGGGAAAATGTAAGAATGCATTGAGGGATAAGGCCTACAGGATCATTTCTCAGTGCAACTATGAAGGAGTATTCGATGAGGTTAACTGATGTGGGAAGGCTCATCTTAACTGTGTGGGACCATTCACTGGACTGGGATCCTGGCCTATAGAAAGTGGACAGTGAATAGAGCATGGGTATTCGTCGTTCTCTGCAGCCTGGTGGGTGACATGTGAACAGCTGTTTCAAGCTCCTGCAGTTTTGACTTCTCTACCACCATGGACTGTACTCTTGAACTGTGAGCCAGAAACAAACGCTTCCACTTATGATGCTTTTCTCAAAATATTTTATCACAGCAAGAAGAAAAGAAGCTAAGACGGTGAATACAGCTGGTCTGTACCTTTCCCCTTCACCCTTACTTTCTTTTTTTTCTTTTCTTTTTTCTTTTTTTTTCTTTTTTTTAATTATTTATTTTTTCAAATCGTAATTTTTACTCATTCACACAGGGGTTATAAACACAAAAAGGCAGGATATGGGGAAGGGGATGACACTGGAGCGTGGGTGTTTAGGGAGAATACAGATATCTTTAAGAACAGGGTATCCGCTGGGTGAAGATTGAGGGGACAGGTGGCTATGACTCTGCCTATGATTCACTTGTCCTTATCTAAGTTGGTATTATCTGCCACGGCTACCTATTTACAAGGTCTATGACTACTCAGGCTGGTAAATTTCCACAAAAGCTGCCTGTTTACAATAGCTTATAGCCATCTGTTTCAATGTTTTTCCACAGAGACTCAAGACTTGGTGTTAGTATACATGTATGACAGGCCTATTGCTGATTTTAGGCCTATGGCTGATTTTAGGCCTTCGGTGTATAAGCAGGGCTGCCCCTGACATCTCCTCGCTTCTCTAAGTATAGAAGGGCTGTGGTGATTCTAATCTTGTGAAGGCGGGGATAGAGGCCTGACCTCCAGTAATTGAAGGGGACCTTGTAATGGCTCCAGTCCCCCTGTCGTTGTCCAGTGAGGCATGAGGGCCATACTCATCCTGATGTCTTTTTCCTGGAGAGGGGATACTTTTGACATCAACCCCTATGCAGTCAGGCTTGTCCCTCAGGGAACTCAGAGAAATATTTTTAACTTTTATTGATATTCCCTTGCAGTGCTTAGCCTCACAGCCTAAGCAAGAATTCAGATTGCCAGTCTGAGGGGGTTCTGGGTGACCCCTCTCTGCTTGGTCTAGGGGTGGAAGTCCCCTCTTTTAGGTTGGGTGGAGATGGGTTTTGGGAACACCCTGGATAGAGTAACCACCTCATCTTGAGTCTCGTGGTCCTCCATAGCTAACTTATGATAATGTATCTGAATAGGCTTTGCTACCAAATTATCAGTTGTTTCACAAAGTTAGTCAGCCTATTTGAGGCCCAGAGACCAGAAGAAATAATCAAAAATAACCCAATTAATGGTCCCAAGGTGGGAGGAAGTAGGGTTGACAACCATGGAGCAGCTGAAAACCAATTCTTGTACCATCAATCATTCATTTCTCTTTCTCTCTCTGACTTTTCTCAGGGCCTTCTCTGACCTTTTTCATGCTCTCTTTAACCATCCCTGACTTGTCTATGTAAAGGCAACATTCTTCTTTAAGGGTTGTACACAGTCAAGAGCTGTACACAGCCTTTTCTATTGTAATAGAGTAAATCAAGTCCAATAAGGATCTTTGCGATTTTTGGAGGTCTCTTCAGACAGCAAAACGAGGGATTTCTTCAGATTAGTGATGTCAATCTCTAGCTGTTTGATGTTCTTGTCAATGGCCCGTCGAAGGTCTGGGTAGTATAAGTTCAGAGGACAGCATCTGGATTAGAACTTCTAACAGCAGACATCATGGGTGATTCATTTTTACCTGGAAAGGAAAAAGAAGGGAATTCTCAGGGAAATTTCTCTTCCCTGGATGTCAGTTGTTATTCATCTTATTTATGGTTGGGCCTGGCTTTGTGGGGTTATCTATTTATTTGATTAATCTTTTTGGTAGTCGGTTAGCTGTGCCTTCTGTGGTATCAAACAGGCATATCAGTCCTCGGCCCCATAAGAGAATTGGGTCTGGGCCATTCCCTTTAAGGGTAAGAGTCACCCTTACTTTCTAAAACTCAAATCCAGCTATCATATGACGTCAAAGGAGCAAATATAGCCTAAGGATGCTTAGAAAACACAGAAGGGTGTGGCTTATTCTCAAATATGTGGATTGACCAAACCAACCCTGGTCTACAAAGACAAACCCAAAAAAAAAGAGCATAAAACTGTTCATTTGTTTAAGCATTATTTTTTTCCTGATATTGTTAAAGCCAAATGAAATTGCTAAATATTTTGTTATGGTCCCTGATCCCCATCCTACTCCCAGAATGGATATCATTAATTATATGGTATTTAGCTAATAATATAGTAATTATATTATAATTAAATATATGTAATATTACTATATTCTATATTGCATATATAATCATAGTGATATAATAGTCCTCCAAGTTCACTTTAAATATAGACTCAGAATAATTCACATATGATGCTATAAACAGCTATTACCAATTCTTCAGAGATGATACCAACAGTAACATTAGTTTTGTGCTTTTTCTGAAATAATTTTTGTAATTATTCTGGCAAATTTGTTGGCCAGAAACAGTATGCATATTCTAGAAAAAAAATTCTGTTCATGTTTTGCAATTACACTGCACTAGATATATGTTAATTATAGAGATAAATTCATAAATTCATACAATGAAATATGTCATTTTAAAAACATTTTAGTGGAGTAAATATTTTCTTGATCTTTAATTTCATAAGAAGGAGCCCTTTTAGGAGACAAATTTTTAGAAATATTTGGGATTTCAACTACAGAATAATAATTTAATTAACTATATACATGAGTGTATTTGACTAAAGCATCAATATAATAATCTACCTATGTTTTATTAAAATTTCTCATAAGTATGAAAGATGGGGCACCTGATCAGCTGATAACATCATTAATATGATAAAATACAGTACTAGTAATGCAGGTCACAGGAAATAATCTACATTTGAATTTTTTTAACTAGCAGTACAAATCTTGTTTTACTTACAAAATATTACAATAGAAAAAAGTATTATAATTGCCATTTAAAAATCAATTCAATCTCTCATTTTGGTTAGGTAATTTTCAGGAAGGGTGAAGACAGCTCACTGGAAAAGACTTGCCTTTTTAACAAATGGTGTTTGCACAACTAGACATCTACATGCAAGAGGATAGACTTTGAGTCCCACTCTATACAAACTTTTAAAAACATGCCATAGACCTAAATGTAAGAGCTGAGACCATACAGTCTGGAGAAGTAAACATGGGAATCTTTTGTAACCTTGAGTTAATATAGAACAAAACTAAACTCCTCAAATGAGAAAAGGCATACATAGCAAATGTAGAAATAAATAACATTGGATTTCAAGAAAATTAAAAATATTGCTTTGCTTGAAAGAACTCCATTAAGAAGTGAAAAGAGAAGTGTTAGCATAAAAGACATTTAAAGAGTGAGTAGACATTTATCCAGTGATATACCAATGGCCAAAAAACACATGGGAAGATTCTCAACATTAGCCATTAATAAGTTACTATTTCAAATACTGTTGCCTACAGACAATAAACGAGTTCTGTGGTGGACATAGAGAAATCGGAGTCTTTATTCACCACTACTGGGAACATAAAACAGCCACTTTGGAAAACAGTTTGGTAGTTTCTGAAAACACCAGCCCTCGAATTATCATATGTATCAGCAATTCCACTGCTAGGGCTACAAACCCACTGCACATATGTCCATAAAATATGCACGCAAGTGCTTGGAGCAGCACTGTACAATTTAACACTATACAATTCAGTATAGATAAAAAGCTGAACCAACCTAAATGTCCATCAGTTCATGGACAAATATGAAGTACGGCATATCCATAGAGTAGAATGTTCAGCAACAAAAAGGAAATATTTCTGTTACGTGCAACATAGATGAACCTCAAAAACACTATGCTGGGAGTGGGGGAGGTGCTATTAACCATTACCTGAGGCATAAAGTAACTTATTAGTCCTGTTTAATAGCCAAAAAAATAAAACTTAAAGAGCTGATTGTCACATAAATAATAATGTGAAACTGAAATTTTTTGTTCTTTAATGTGTTTAATTTATTCTTTCAGTTTCACACATGTATAAAATTTATCTCAATCAAACCACTCTACTCTCCCTTCCATCCTCCCTATTCTCTCCCCAACACAAGCCCCTCCCACCTTCGGTCCTCTTTTTTTTTTTTTTTTTAAATCAATTTCAATTAGTGCTGCCCAAGTTTGTAAGGGTATGGGACCATCCACTGGAGCAAGGAAACCTACCAAGAATCACAAACCCTAGTGAAAATTCTATTGGAGTAGCTCCTCAACTTGGGGACAGGGAGGGAGCTTGGGATTTCCTCCCCTATCCATACTGGAATTTTGACTAACTTAATCTTGTGTAAGTCTTGTACAGGTAACCATAGCTGCTTCCAGTTCATGAGTACAACCACCATGCCATGTCCAGAAGACAGCATTTCACAGTCTTCCTCCCCTCCCCATGGTTCTTACTACTTTCTTCCTCCTCTTCCATGTTCCTTGAGCCTGAGATGGAGTGAGGGTGCCGTGGAGAGTTCATTTAGTGCTTATCTCATCTTTAACCAATTATGAGTCTCTTCATTAAGCTTTGACCCTGGTTAACAGCATTAATCTGTTGCTATAAACATATACATTGGAGAATAGTTTGACAACATGGTCATTTAGCAGATCAACTGTGTTAGGTTCATCCCTAGGCTCTATGACCTCCATAGCTATGGTAATTTGGTTTTGTTTTGAACA
Organism: Grammomys surdaster; assembly: GCF_004785775.1. Classification (NCBI taxonomy): domain Eukaryota; kingdom Metazoa; phylum Chordata; class Mammalia; order Rodentia; family Muridae; genus Grammomys; species Grammomys surdaster. The sequence continues at coordinate 3,594,305 of NW_021620638.1, read as the reverse complement.
AAGGTACAGTACCTGGTAGGAATTTCTTTTTAGAGAAAGCCTCAAACCCAATCAGAAAAAAAGTTGATTGCTGTCCTGGTTATTCTTAATTGTCATTTTGACACAGATCCCTAGAGTTATCTGAGAGCAGAAGCCTCAGCTGAGGAATTGCCAAGGTAAGGTTGGCCTGTGAGCATGTCTTAGAGTAGGGAGAGGTATTATCTTGATTAGTAATTAAGGCAGAAGGCAACCCACTATGCGTGGAACTATTCCAAAGTAGGTAGTCCTGGACTATAAAAGAAAACTAAGTATGAGCCTTTGAATAAGCCAGAAAGCAGTATCCCAACATGGTTTGTGCTTCAGATTCCTGTTTGAGTTCCCACCCTGACTTTCTTCAGTGATGGGCTAAAACTTGAAAGCTGAAATAAACTCTTCCCCATGAATTGCTTTTGGTCACAGTATTTATCACAACAACAGAAAGAAATCTAAAACAGTTACCCTCGTAAGAACACTCTTGCCATTCATATAAGTGTTCTTTAGAGAAACAAAACTTAAAGAATGAATTTCCTTCACTGTCATTATAGCCTTCTTCTTCAGTATTCTGTATACTTAAGACCAGCTAAGACACCCAATCTCATGGAGTGAACAACTACTGGATTCTTGGATCTTCCCTTGGTAGACTGTCATTGTTGGGCTAGCTAGACCACAGCCTGTAAGTCACTCTAATAAATCTCCTTTATATATACATTCTTTCTATATGTAAATATACATTTATCTTTATATAGTAATAGTATTTCTTTTCCATATTCTCCTGGGAATACAACAAACTTCATCAGAAGCCCAAAGTGGTCAGTGGAATAGGAATTCTGATAAAAACACATGATCCAAAGCAACTTGGGGTTGAAAAGGTTTATTTCATATAACAGTTCATCAAAATCAATGAGATCAAGAATTCAAGCAGGGCAGGGACCTAGAGGTGAGAGCTGATTAAGAGGTCACAAAATGGGGTGCTGCTTTCTGGGCTTGCTCATCATGGCTTGCTTGGCATGCTTTCTTATAAAACCCAGGAGCACCAGCCCAAAATGGCCCCACCCACAATAAACTGTGCCCTCCCCCATTGATCACTAATTAAGAAAATGCCTTATAGGGGATCTTATGGAGGCATTTTCTAAATTGAGGTTCCTTCCTTTCAGATGACTCTAGTTTGGGTCAAGTTCACACAAAATTAGCCAGCACAACCACCATTCCCAGCCTCTGCAAACTCCCAACCACTAAATCTTTGAGAGGTGTACTATAACTTATACTGAGATTTTCATTTAATAATCCATGTCTTCTGGAAGAATCATTGTCCATTCATGCAAGATACCTCCATTAAAATTCCCTTTTTAAAAATTATGTGTTCAAGTTTACAAATCAGTGGGTTTCCATAAGTTTTTTTTCATACAACCTTAGTTTTGCATTACCTACTCCCAAACAATTTTCTTTCCTTGATTCCCAATCCTCATGCTTTTCTTAGAGTTATTATTACTGTGATAAAACACCATGACCAAAGCATGTTGGAGAGGAAATGGTTTATTTGGTTTACACTTTCCACATCATAGTTCATCACTGAAGGAAGTCAGGACAAGAACTCAAACAGGGCAGGAACCTGGAGGCAGGAGCTGATGCAGAGGCCATGGAGGAATACTGCTTACTGGCTTCCTCTCATGGCCCAATTACTTCAGCCTGTCTTCCTATAGAACCCAGGACCACCAGCCCAGGAATGACTGGGCCCTCCCCCGTCAATCACTAATTAAGAAAATGCCCTACAGGCTTATCTACAGTCTGTATAGAAGCATTTTCTTAATTGAGGATCCCTCCTTTCTGATGACTTAAGCTTCTGTCAAATTAACATAAAACTATCTGACACACTGCTCAAACCTTTAGCCTCCAGTCTTTTTCCCCCTCCACGTTAATATGAATATGTTCTATCACCATACAGGTCTCTTCTCCAGCCCCACCCTCCTATGACCATGTAGGTTGTTTCTGGTTTCCTGACCTCTACAGACACTTCAAATTAAACATACAAAACTTGAAATTTGTAGCTAAGACTCACATATGAGAAAGCATATGTGACATTTGCCTTTCCGGCCTGGGTTATCTCGCTTAGTATACTTTCTAGTTCCATCAATTTACCTGTAATTTTCATAATGTTATTTTTTTTGCACCACTAAAGAGATATGGTGTGTATTATACAAGAAAATAGGCAAGGAGAGTGGTGAGGAATAGTGTAGGAATTGGAGGGGAGGGGATGAAAGTTAGCTTTTATCCAAACACACTGTATGTTCATGTTAATATTAAGTAAAACATTTTTAAAATTCCAGTGTGACACCCTGACTGAAACATTTGCATGAAGAAATCACATGGTGGATAAAAAATAATAATAAAAATGAAATGACTAAAAGAAGAAGAAGTAAAACAACAACAAAAACCAAAACAAATCAGATGGTTGGACACACAGCTGGGAAGATGGGAGAGGACCCAATCTTGCTCTTTCATGTTAATATCCTTGAAAGTATTAACTGATGCCCCCAAAAGAACTGCATTACTTGCTTCCAAAAACAATGTCCCTATTGATCTCCCACTAGGCCTCATGTTTTAAAAGCCCTACTTGCTCTTGACATTGCCACACTGGGAAGCACACTTTTAACACATTCTTTGAAGACAAGCCACATTGAAGCCATTGCCTATAAAACATTGTTCTTATTAGACAATTGTCCACAATTTCTTTTTAAAAGGGTAATAGTCATATAAGCCCTCATAAAAATGTCAAGGGATACACACACACACACACACACACACACACACACACACACACACACCTGTCTCATTTCCTAGCTATTGTGAATAGAGTAGCAATGAACATGGATGTGCACATATCTCTGTAGTAGGATATGAAGCCATTTGGGTTTATGCCCAGTAATGGAATAGCTGGGTTTCTTCTAGTTCTAGCGTTACCTGTTTGAGCAACTTCCATGATGGTTTTTACAACGACTGCTTCAGTTTACTCTCTCACCAACAGTATATAAGAGTTCCTCTCTGTTTACATCTGTTTTCGTTTTCTTTCTTGTTGATAACTGTTTTGTCTAGAGTGAGATAGAATTTCAAACTGGTTTTCATTTGTATTTCCCTGAATGTTGGACACATGCTTATTAGTCACTATCTTTCATCCTTTAAGAACTTATGTTGAGTTCCCTAGCTCAGGGTTGGATTGGGCTGTTTGTTTTCTTGATATTTAATTTCTTGAGTTCTTTGCATATCTAGATACTAACTCCTTGTCAGATGTATACCTACCAAAGATTTTTCTCCCATCCTGTAGGCTGTCTCTTTCCTCATCTGACAATTTCCATTGTTGTACAGAGCTTTTTTATTTTATAAGGTCCCCTTTATTGATTATTTGCTTTATTTTCTGAGTGATTAGAAGCCTATTCTGAAAGTCTTTACTTATATCTGTATCTTTTTTAAAGGTTTATTTATTTTAATCTTATACATGGAGGTATTTATTTTGCACATATGTCTGTGCACCACATCCATGCATTGGCTGCAGAAGATAGAATAGGGTATTATATGCTCTAGAGTTGGAGTTACAGATGGTTGTTAGCTGCTGTATGGGTTCTGGGAATCAAACTTGGGTCCTCTGGAAGGGCAACCAGTGCTCTTAACCACTGTACCCTCTCTCCAGCCCTTGTCTCATGTCTCTATCTTAAAGAGTACTTCCTACCTTTTGTGCTAGTTTCAGAAACATGATCTCAAGCTCAGGTTCCTGGCTCATTTGGGTTTTGTGCAGGTCGAAAGATAAGGATCTAGTTTTCATTCTTCTGCATGCAGATACCCAGTTTTCATGGTACCATTTGTTGAGAATGTTGTCTTCTCTTCAATATGTAAATTGCTTTCAATAGGGTGGTCATATTTACTGTATTAATTCTGCCAATCCAGGAGAATGGAAGATCTTTCCATCTTCTAGTCTCTTCTTCAATTTCTGCCTTCAGTTTTCGTTATAGAGGTATTTCACATCCTTGGTTTGGATTATTCCAAGTTGTTTGTTTGTTTGTTTGTTTGTTTGTTTTGCAGGGAGGCTATTTCTCAGTATGCTGGTCATTGATACATAGGGAGTCTTCTGATTTCTGTATGCTAGTTTTGTGTCCTGCCACTTTGCTGAAAATGTTGATTTATCCTAAGAGCTTTCTGATAGACTCATTATGTCTCGTATGTATAGAATCATTTCATCTACAGTTATAGATACATCAACTTTTTTGTTTCCTATAATTGTTTCTTACTACTCTAGCTGAGAATTCCAGAACTACATGGAATAATAGTGTATGCCAGTTGTTCCTTGTTCCTGAAAATTGCTGGTATGTTTGATGCTACTTTGGAGGTTCTGATGTGCTTTTCCAGATTTGTTGAGATAAGAGCACCATTCTTTCTTTAACATGGCATAGGAGACATTTCCAGTAGTGACTAGCAGAAAAAAAAACCTACTAGTAGTTCTGAAGTATAACTCTGATAAGTGAATGAAATCATCACTGAAAGTTTCTAAGTAATACAATTGTTTGGTTTTTGAGTTAATAGTCTTTGGGAATAAAAATAGAATTAATACGCCCCATTGTCCCTGTACCTTTGGTGTGAGTGAATCCAGGGGCTGCTAACAAGGAAATGTACACACTGCTTTTTCAGTTTGGGCCAGAGTGGTATATAGCAGTAGGATTATATAGTCCTGGTTAATATGATTTGTAGAAACATGAATGCCAAGGTACATGGTTCTGTCCAGTTGACTGGGAGACAGAAATAGCCTTGTATCCTGTAAAGGATGTATGTCAATTCTCAGGATTTAAACAGGCAGTAAAGGAAAATTGAACTGTGGAATATTTTTGATTCTGACTAGAACTGTGGAGAGCATAGCTGCCTCTGTAAGAAGACTAAAGGCACCTTGTTCAAGAAGAGAACATGGAGGAATGAACCCAGGTGAACAGGTGACCTCTGTGTGTGTATATGATGTATATGCTGGTGCCCTGCCCTCATGGGCAAGAAATAGGAATTGAATTACCTAGAGCTATTGTTACAGATGGTTTGGAGCTACCTTAGATAGGTGCTAGGAAATGAACTTGTTTATTCTAGAAGAGTAACCTGTGTATTTAAGACTGAACAATCTCTCTAGTATCTTTTTATGTTTGAGTACCTATGTGGAAGCAAGGGAAAGGAATTGCCACCTAAAAAGGAGTCATGGGCAGGGAAAATTACTTTCAGCAAAAATTATTCAATACCAGATAGTGGTGGCACACACCTTTAATCTCAGCACTTGGGAGGAAGGGGTAGGTGGATCTCTGAGTTCAAGGCCAGCCTGGTCTGCAGAGTGAGATCTAGGACAACCAGAGCTACACAGAGAAATGCTGTCTCAAAAAACAAACAAGAAAATTATCCTATAGAAAAATCTTAGTTCTAGTATTTATGGTTTATTTAAAACCTAAAAAGTCATGATGGATTAGCAGGAACTAAAAACATAGAGAAACCTTAAATTCCTGATTATGGTCTGTTAGCATTTCTGTTTAAATTTATCATACTGGCTGGCTGGAGACGTGGCTCAGTGATTAAGAGCACTTGCTGTTATTTCAGAGGACCTGGGTTCAGTTCTCAGTACCCATATGGCATTCCACAGTCATCTGTAATTCCAGTTCCTGGGGATCTGATAACCTTTTCTGGCCTTTGTGGGCATCAGGCACACACATGGTACACACAATGCATGTAGACAAAACAGACACACAGAGAAAGTTAAAATAAACTGGGGCTGGAGATACGGTTCGGTGGTTATAGAGCTTGTGCTGTTCTTGTAGAGGACTTGGGTTCAGTTTCTACCACCCATATCAGTCACCTCACAACTATCTGTAACTCCACTTCCGGGGGAGCCAATGTACTCTGCCTTCCTTGGGCACTGTGCAAGAGTATAAAATAACACTTAAATAACAGAAGCTGAGTTGCCTCTAGACAGCCAAGAAGCTAAAAGATTTTAGCAGAAACAGCCTAGAAAAGAGGTTCTCAACCTTCCTAACATTGTTACCCTTTAATACAGTGTCTTGTGGTCTGGTAACCATAAAATTAGTTCATTGCTATGTCAAAACTGTAATTTTGCTACTGTTATGAATTGTAATGTAAATATCTGATATGCAGGATATCTGATATGTAACCCTGAAAAGGATCACAACCCACAGGCCCACAGGTTGAGAACAACTAACCTTCACAGCTGTCTTAGGGTTTCATTGCTTTGAAGACCATGACCAAAACAACTCCTATTAAAGACAACATTCAATTAGGGCTGCCTTACAGGTTCAGAGGTTCAGTTCATTATCATCATGGCAGGAAGCATGGCAGCATCCAGGCAGGCATGGTGCAGGAGGAGCTGAGAGTTCTACATCTTGATCCTAAGGCAATCAGAAGGAGAACTTCTGCCACAGGCAGCCAGGAGGAGGTTTTCTTCCACTCTGGGTAGAGCTTGAGCACTAGAAGACACTCAAAACCAGCCTACACAGTGATACTGTAACTTTAATTTTTTTCAAATCTTTTTTTTTTTTTTTGGGTTTTTCAAGACAGGGTTTCTCTGTGTAGCCCTGGTTGTCCTGGAACTCACTCTGTAGACCAGGATGGTCTCGAACTCAGAAATCCGCCTGTCTCTGCCTCCCAAGTGCTGGGATTAAAGGCATGTGCCACCAACGCCCAGCTCAAATCCTATTTTTAATGATGGTTCTTAAACACTTTAACCTTCCTTGTAACCCAGCACCCACCAGAAGTAATGGTACAGAAAGAAAGGATGGATACAGGGGAAGTGGATATGTTTAGAAAGGTACTTTGGAGCAACTCTTGTCTGTGTTGTCTGGAAATCAGCAGTTCAGTTCACAGGCTAGCAGGCAGCAGCAGCTCGATCCACTCACAAACACCTCATGGATACACCAGCAGTCCACTTCGGTAGAGTCGGCTTAGCAACAGAGGTGACAATGACCTAGCAGAGACATCCAGGCCTCAGCCTCAGCTTGAGTCAGCAGAAGGGACCAGGAGGGACACCAGTAGAAGTTCTCTGTTGTGTCTCTCTCAGCAAAGTGAAGATCAGTAAAGACACCCACAAGCATTGTACAACTAGCTGTACCAGCAAGCCAAGCTCTGTCTCTGTCACTCTGCGGAGTCCTATTTGTACCCTGCAAATATCATGTGCCCTCCATGTGCCTTGCCTCAGCAATGCTCTGGCCTCAGCACGTGCATCGAATCAGCCCTACTCCACAGAAGCAGCAACAAACTGCAGTACACCACCAGAAGTTTTTTGGTGAATTTCTCTTTATGTCATCCCAATAAATGCAGTTCAGCTATGTAAGGCAGACCAATACATGCGTGTCTTTAGCAAAAAACTCTTTTCATGTGTCTTTTCACATGCTTGCTTTAGCAGAACATCCTCTCTCCTGTGTCTGCTTCACAGAAATGTTCCTTCATGAGTCGGCCTTAGCCTTCCGCACCTGTGTTTACTTTAAAATGTTCCTTCACATGTTTGCCCCAGCAAAACACCATCCAAACGACTTTCCAAAGAACCCTTAAGTCTCCACTTCAGACACACTTCCTCCAACAAGGCCACACCTATTTCAACTGGGCCATACCTCCAAATAGTGCCACTTTTTGTGGGGCATGCATATTCAAACAACCACAACAGACATAACCACCTTTGCTGTAGGACACTGCTAATGTCTTTTGGAAACTGCTCCTCACAGACATTGAAGACAATTTTTCACAGTTGTGGATTAAAAATTAATTCTTTGGCTGAGCAGTGGGTGGCACATGCCTTTAATTCCAGCACTCAGAAGGTAGAAGTAAGCATATCTCTGTGAGTTTGAGACCAGCCTAGTCTACAGAACAAGTTCCAGGACAATCAGGGCTATACAGAGAACCCTGTCTCAAAAACAAAAACAAACAAAAATGCATTATCTTTGTGTCATTTAGTAGAGTAAGTTCTAGAAAAGTGATCAATAGCTTGCTACAGATCATGTGCTCACACCCAGAATGTTCTAGCTCTATTGCACCAGAAGCTGGTGCTTCCAGAAAGGGAAGGAAGATGCACATCTCACCCAAACAGTGGAGATTCCTTCAAACAGAAAGAGGGGGTCAGACAGAGTTTCGGGCCATTAAAGTACAGCTGTCCATTTCAGCTGTCTAGAAGGAAAGCAAAGTATGTGTTTCCATGCAGAACAGCTTGCTCTGTTTCGGTGTATGTAGGGCTTCCAGAGTGGTGTCAAAGACATGAATTATATGTAGCATTTGTAGAATGGTCCTTACGGAACCATAACTTTTATTGAGACACGCTTACTCTAGAAGTTTTACTTAACACAGTGATCAGTTAAGAATGAAAAGAGAAATTACAAAACTCACATTTAAACCATCACATAAAAAGAACTCAGGATACTTTGGGCTGTGTTATGGAAGGCGTCTGTAGTGCTTCAGTCTCAGCTGTAACACATACACTACCAGTCTGTGGAAAGGAGCTGGAGCCTAGAAATGTAAGAGACTTTGAAAAATCACACAAAAAGTTGTAAAAATTATCAATTTTGAGGAAATTTTGTTGCAATTAATATTTAATGATGATGTAATAAGAATCCAGACTGGCAAAAAAATCAAGATCACAGTTTTTTTCTAAGAGATGAAAGAGGGAAAAAAATGAACCGTATTTGGGGAAAAAAAGTATGCAAACACAGAAAACTCCAACAGTGTAAACCTGCAGAAGCAGGAATGAAAAAGCATGTACTCACATAAAAACCTGCATGTGGTGGGATATTGGTCCAGCTCAGTGGTGGGATGCTTTGCCTAGTTCAAACGAGATTCTGGATTGGATCCCTAGCCAACAAAAATAAACAAACAAAAGCCAAAGCCAACATTGGTGTTTAAATGATTTTGTTTATAAGTGCCCAAATCTGAAACCATCTAAGATGACCTTTGTGGGACCGTGAAAGGACAGCCTGGTTCCTGGCTGGGCACAGACCTGGAACCCCAGACCCTAGTGGGACAACAGCAGGTGTTCGGCCACGCCCCCAGACCCCAAGCTCCTGAAACACCATTGACCCACAATTTACAGTCACATAGGGCAATACAGCCCCTCCCTAAGAGAGGTCGTGAGCCTCAAGAGATTTACATACTTATGAGACCTGAAGGCCAGAGGGTGTAACCAATTAAGCATTCTTCCCCAGACCCTCCTCCTCCTCCTCCCTCCCTATTTAACTCAGGTCTGCCCTGAGTTTCACGGGGGTACATCCAGATCCATCTACCATCTGCCATGAAAATAAAACCCTTTTGGAACCATGGACTCACTCGTGTCATTGGGGCCGGCTGTGGAGAACTGTGTAAAAGGCCCTTTAACGAGCCGAGCTGCCACTGTCTCTGCAGCTGCAGCTGTCTAATCTCCCGTCAAGGACTTCTCTGCGTTCCAGCCACTGGACCGACTCAAGGAAACTAGCTGACCCTGCCAAGGAAGTGATGAACCAAGAGTTTCACCCAGTGGGGTGCCACCGGCGCTCTCCCTCTCACCCCTCTTCGCTGTGGGCAGGTACAGCCTGCATGTCCCCAGTCTCAACTCTTCCATGGCTTCCAGCAGCACCTGGGAGCCCAGGAGTCTGAAACCAGTTAATCCCTACAAGCCTTTTTGTCTGGGGGTCCCCATCCAAGAGCTCTGCCCCTGCGGAACTTCAGACTGAGTTCTCTCCCCACCCAGGGGCGCCCCAGCTCACAGCCCAGAGCCCGCCTGGCACCGTGTGGAAGGGGGTCAGTCAAAATCCTGCGATTCTGCTTCTCTCCGGAGGTGCACCTCCATGAGGTGCTGCTCGAGAAAACCAGAAAACACTTGGGACCCACAACACAGCCCAACAGGATCCCATGCCTGACACCACTAGTGAGCTAATCATTCCCCACAGTCCTTCAATAAATGAACAGTAAAACATCTCTTCATACATACATTCAATGGAAATTTATTCAGAATTAAAGGAATGGGTTAAGCCAGAAGAAGACATATTGCTTGGTGAAATAAGTCTATTTGAAAATGTTTCAAACTGTAATTTCAAATTACCATAAGCTTTTCAGTTATTTTGTGACAACATTTATCATACTAATTTTGATTTTTTTTTCAAAAGTAACAAGTGAAAAGCTTGCTGGGGGTAATGAAATAAATAGGCATAGGCACTTAGGAAGTAATCATCCTAAACCAGTTCCCATGACCTTCATCTTTTTACTGTTGCTTCAACCCCCACCTCCACCCCAGTTTTGTGATGTTTGTTATATGGCAATAGATACATGATATACTTCTCTTGAACTGCCATTAAATTAACAGATGTACATCAAGATATAAGCACCTAGCAACAAAGTGACAACTCTGGATTTGTAGAACTCTGGAGGTTCTGGACTTAGACATAGTAATATTATGAAGAAAGAACGGATAAACTGGTTTAAGATGATCTGGGGAACAGAGTAGGTTTCATTCATACTCAAACAGAGTAGTAGCAGCCAGATGACTGTGCTGGCGAATTAAGTGGAAGTGAAGGTCAGGGTGGACTGGCGTCTTACTCCATTCATGTAGCTGTAGTAAAGGGCATCAGCTTAGATGGCTGAGTCACCACAAACATGTATTTTTTATAATTCTGGAGTCAAAGTCCAATATTAGGGCTCCAGAAGATATGGTATCTGGTGAGGATCCCCTTCCTGGTTGGTGGAAAGCAGTCTTCTCTCTCATGTGTGAAAAGAACAAGGCTCTCTCTTTCCAGGGCCATGGACCCCACTCTTGTCTCCAGCATTGTCATGACTTGATCATTCACAAAGGCCTGACATCCTCACATCATCATCACCTTGGAGACTAAGCTTTCAATGTATGGACTACATAGGAGCTGTGAAGAGACACAGTGTGCAGCTGCAGAATTCCTTCCATAGGTCGGTTAGAGAACCAGGACAGCTGCAAAGGGTTGTTTGCAGAGAAAATTCTCCATTCCCAGCACACGGGAGCTTCCAGCATGAACCCAACCTATTTTTTAAAAGGAGGTTTGTTGCATTAAAAAATTATGCATAATTTACATATAATATAGTGACATGTAGTTATGATATGTAATCATGATACAAGGCAAAGAAGTATCATTCATAAAATAAAGTTTTCTCCTCTATCTCTGCAGTCAGTGATCCAACCACCAGGATTCTGCCAAAGGCAGCTACAGACAAATTTTTCATGTTTTAAAGTTTCTTATGAATTGAATCTAGAGAGTATGGTATTACCTTCTTTGCTCAGCGCAATGCTGGGTTTTCTGTCCATTGGTTTTATTGCATATTATTTTATATTTATTGTTTACTTCTTTATTATAATAATATGGAAAAATATTTTCAAATGAATCCTGAATCTGTGAGGTAGGGCCAAACAACTAGAACACTATAAATTAAATCCAGGAAGAGGCACATTCAGAAATGATCAAGGGGCTTTTGACTGCTGTAACACAAGGTAAAGGATAGATTGTTTATTTACTCTTTGACAACTTCATATGCATGTATGATATATTTGAGCATTTTAACTCCCCATTTCTAGAGATGGGGTTTGAGAAACTCCAGCCACTTCTAAGGCCAAAAAGCTTATCTAATTTTGATATGAGAATGGCTTATTTTCAGTTGACTAAACATCAGACTATTGCAACTGCAACTAGAAATCTCAGAAGGATATGTGTGTGTGTGTGTGTTTGTGTGTTTGTGTGTGTGTATGTAAACCTCTATATATTTATATATATACACATATCTGTGTATATATACAGACTTTATATATATGTGTGTGTGTATATACATTGATATATACATATATGCACATATATATGTATATACAGAGGTATGTATATATGTAAATGTACATATTATAAGTATATTATATATTACATGTTACACATATATATTCAAAAGTAAGTGTAACATGTGAATTTCATTCAGGATTAGTCCCACCTTCTACAGCCAGTTCCTCTGGAGTCAAGGAGGAATTTTTTTTAAATTACCATGAAGGTTATAGTCTTCTTCCCCTGGAATGAGAATGACTACAGTCCCAGTGACCCTGAGTGCCCAAGCACAGGACAGGCTCTGGAGACAAAATGGGCTCTGGGTACCCTCTGTAGTTGTTTGAATAAAAATAAGCCCCCATAGGGTCATAGGGAGTAGCATGGTTAGGAGGTGTGGTATTGTTGGAGTAGTTTTGGCTTCGTTGGAAGACATATGTCACTAGGGGGTAGTCTTTGAGGTCTCAGAAAGTCAAAGTTCTATGCCAGATTCAGTGACTGACAGTTATAGAAAGACCTGCTGCATGTGGATCCAGATGTTGAACTCTCAGGTACCTCTCCAGAACCATGTTTACCTGCATGCCACCATGCTTCCCACCATTTTGAGAATGGACTAAATCCCTGAACTGTAAGTCAGTCCTAATAAAATGTTTTCCTTTATAAGAGTTGCTGTGGTCATGATGTCTCTTCACAGCAATAAGCCTCAAACTAAAACACACTCATTGACTATGTTTTAGCCGGGTTTCATCCTTGGCTGCTCAGAAGTGGGGTTTTAGTAACAAAGCACTAGTAAAAACTAGAAAGTATCATCTCTCCACTCCTGGGTAAAAGGACCCTCCCCTGGGCTTGAGCTAAGAAACTGCACCCCAGAGGTTGATTCTAACTAGATTTTTTAAAGGGGTTCAGTACAGGAGCCAAAATGCTAAAGAGACGTAGGGGATGGTTCTGATGCTCTGATGGGGAATAAATGCTGGAGGTCCTGTTCATCGATTGGTTCTTGATTGGTCAATAAAGATGCTAGCGGCCAATGGCTGGGTGGAAAAGGCAGGGCTTCCAGGTTCCTGCAGGAAGGCTAACAGATGCAGGAGGAAGAAAGAGGATTTGCCATGCTTCAGAGGGAGAGAGAGTCACCGACCATGTGAGATCTCGGGTGGAGTGACTATTGGCTGATTCCCTGATTGGGTCTAGGGTAGCAGGCAGGAGATTAGAAACACAACTAAGCTGGGGACAGATTTAGAGGTGTTGAGCTGGGAGTGAAAAGCAGGGCATGCTAGCTGAGGAAGGCTTAGAAGAGCCAGGCCGTTGAGCTAAAAGTATATTAAAAATAAGCCAGTGTGTGTGTGTGTGTGTGTGTGTGTGTCTGTCTGTCTGTGTCTGTCTGTGTGTGTGTGTGTCCTGGGTGGCTCCTGGGTGGGTGCATGCATGCATCCAGCCAGGAACATGGAGCTTAAAGTAGGATAGTAGAAACTACATGCTACAAAGATAAAATAGTTATGAGATGTCCCTGTGTGTAGCTATGGCTTAAATTCTGTCCTTGTGACAGGTGCTTGGGAGATGCACAGGAAGCATAACTAGGAAGGAAGAGCTGTTCCTTGAAGTAGTAGCCTGCTTTGTTACTTTCAGTTACTTTCACTTTATTTTTGGCTTTGCCTTGGACGTCATAGCATCCATGGCTTTATGCAATATTTTCATCCCCAGGAGCTACATGGGCTTGATGGACTTGAAGTTCTTGTCCAATTCATATACAGTAGCAAAACCAGCTGGCAGCTTTAGAGGGACTTCATGGAAACTCTGTCTATTTGCATACTGATGACAAATAAACTGTTGCCATGGGCCACAATCAGGGACCCTTTCTACTTCTTTGATCAATTTCTTCATTCCAGAAGGACCATGCTCTGCCAATACTGTCTTCAATGCTTCCTCAAATCATGGAAGGGATACTTAGGATTCATAGGCGGTGGTGTAGGATATCACAGAAGCTCCAGATCTTTACCTGTGCTTTCCCACACTCTGCAGCAGTTTCTGCTTTGTCAAGGCTTGTCAGACCACTATCGTGCTGCTCACTGAGACACCAAGTCCTTGCCATTGGCAGCCACATCTGGTCAATGGCATCCGGCACTATCCAGAGAAGGTCAGGATTGCTCTTGGCTGCATAGAGGTGAAACAGATATCAAATTGATAGCCAGCATCTTCCAACACCTGTCTTCCTGTGCCAGGACTTCAGTGCTCCTATTGGCCCCTGCTGAGGAAGCGGTCTATAACTTTCAGGTGCTCTCGCCTCTCTGGGTAAGGAGCAGCTTGTAGGCAGCCATGGCTGTAGACTAGTTGTAGCAGCTACTTGGGGAAACATGTTTTGAGAATCACTATGTGTTTCTTGTATTATTGGAGGTTTTGATGTTTGCTGAGTAGTGTCTCGTGGTATAAATAAGCTGAAATTTGTTTAATCATTGACCCATGACTAGACACTTGAGTTGTTTCCATGGTACATTGTCACATACAGTAGTTTCCACATTCAAAAAAAAAAAAAAAAAAACAAACAAACCAAAACGCCCAAACACTTATTTTATTTTTTCGTATTCAGCTCTTTCTCACTCCCAAAATCCAAACAATTTCTGTTTTTTTAACTGTATAACAGAATATATTATGATTGTGATTAGATTGTGTATTCAGTCTTTTCAGACAGGACTTTTTCACTTAGCAATATGCATATAAAATTCATCCATGTAACTTTATAATGAATTTCCTTCAGGGAGAGAGAGAGAGAGAGAGAGAGAGAGAGAGAGAGAGAGAGAGAGAG
>NW_021620638.1:3553572-3579676 GCF_004785775.1 Grammomys surdaster | reverse complement strand
GAGAGAGAGAGAGAGAGAGAGAGAGAGAGAGAGAGAGAGAGAGAGAGAGAGAGAGAGAGAGAGAGTGTGTGTGTGTGTGTTGAGAGGAATAAATGAGAATTCAAGCCAGGGCCTCACACATGCTGGACAAGGACTCTACCACTGAGCTATATTAAAAACGTTTTTGTTTTTCTCTTATTTTGAAACGGGTCTCTTTTTCATGATCTTCCTGTCTTAGACTTTTTAGTAGTTGGGATCCCAGGCCTCCACTACCATGCCTTATCCACTTCATTTTCGCCTCTGACTAAGTTCCTTTTAGGAACATGCCAGCTTGTTTATCTATTCACTAAATGAGAAGTATCTTGTTTGCTCTCAGTTTGGGACAATTATGAATCATTGCTATGATAACTTGTGTCTAAGTTTCTGTGTGCACATAATTTTCAAATCGGGTGTGCAAACAGGAGCACAATTGCTGCATCGTGTCATGAAACTATTAGGCTCTTTGGCAACTTAAAGGAATCATCCAAATTGCCTTCCAATAAACCACACTATCTTTTACTCCAACCAGGATTGGGAAAGGCTCCTGTCTGCGTTGTCAGTAATGATTTTAAATGTTCGTAATTTGAGCCAGTGTGGAGTAGTATCTTATTATTTCCATTTGAAGTTCCCTCATGATAAATGTCCATAGCATCCTTTTGTTTGGTTGTCACCTATGTATCGTCTTGAGTGTTTAAAAAAATGTTTTCAGATCTTTGCCTTTAGGACAGCTTTTAGCCGGGCAGTGGTGGCGCACACCTTTAATCCCAGCACTTGGGAGGCAGAGGCAGGCGGATTTCTGAGTTCGAGGCCAGCCTGGTCTACAGAGTGAGTTCCAGGACAGCCAGGGCTACACAGAGAAATCCTGTCTCGAGAAAAAAAAAAAAAAGACAGCTTTTAAACATTTTGAAAGCTGAATCCTTTTTCCTCACTTCTTTTCAGTGGGACATACACATGTGGAGATAGGTGGGCAGCTTTTGAGAGTTAATTCTTTCCTTCTGCTGTGTGGTCTCTGAAGACATAACCTAGTCCTTGGGCTTGGCAGATAGTTCCAAACTGGATATTTTTGACTAGGGTTCACATTGTGTTGCTCAGGCTAGTCTTGAACTTCTGGGTGTAAATGATGCTCTGCCTCAGCCAGCAGAGTAGCTGAGACTACCAGCATACACGGCCATGCCAGGTGGAATGCTTTTGTCATATGGATTTTAAGGTTTTGTATATCTTGATATACAATCATTATCAGGTACGTGTTTTACAAATAGTTTTCCCACTCTCATCTTTCAATGCCTTTTGTAGAACAGAAGTTTTAAATTTTTACAAAGTGCAACTCAGTGCTTTTTCTTTCATGGACCACGTTTTGATATATTTAAAATCCATCACCAGGGAGTTGGAGAAATGTCCCATCTGCTAGGAACACTTGTTCTTGCAGAGGACTGGGATTTGGTTCCTAGCACCCACATAGTGGCTTACTACCTAGTCATTTTCTCCACTGACAACGTAAGCCAATTCAAGCAAAAGTAAAAAAAGAAAGAGGAGGTTTATTTGGGAATGGCTCCTGAGTAAGTTCACCAACCTCAGGGGTCAATACTGCTGGAAAAAGTCCCAGTGTAGGCTATGGTGGGACTTGTAGGTGAAGAAAAATGATCTGTCTGCACGCACTGGGCTTGTGTCCAGGTATGGTAAGGCAGGGATTTGGTAGTGACATCAGATGAGGAGGTTGCGACAGTTGTCAAAAATGTGGAAATGGGTTTTTGGCACCTTTTCTTTTTTTCTGAGGCTTTCTGAATGGGTGGGGTTGGAGAGAGAGGGAGAAATGGAGTTTACAGGAGTATGTTGGGGTTGGGGTAGGGGCTAACCCAGAGGCTCCAACCAAACACAATCATCTATAACTCCAATTTCAGGGGATCTAATGCCATCTGCTGGCTTCTGCAGGCACCACACACACATGGTGCGCATACATACATGCAGGCAAAACTCATACATATAAATAAATCAAGAAGAAAAGTTTTAAAAATTAAAAAGGCCGCCAGGCAGTGGTGGCGCATGCCTTTAATCCCAGCACTTGGGAGGCAGAGGCAGGCGGATTTCTGAGTTCGAGGTCAGCCTGGTCTACAGAGTGAGTTCCAGGACAGCCAGGGCTACACAGAGAAACCCTGTCTCAAAAAAATAAATAATAAAAAAATTAAAAAGTCCTATCACTAAACTTATCTAGGTCTTTCCTGTATTCTGATAGTTTTATAACCTGAACTTTAGATGCAGGTATAAACTGTATCTTTAATTAATTTTTTGAAGGCTGTACAAAAATTACTCTTGTTTTGGCTGTCCTGAAACTTGCTCTGTAGACCAGGATGGCCTCAAACTCATAAAGATGCACCTGCCTCTGCCTCCAGAGTTCTGGGATTAAAGGTGTGAGTCATTACCACTAGGCTACTTTTTAATATTTTATTTTCAACCCTTTGCTAGTATTTAGAAACACATTGGTTTTATTTTTATTATGTTAGTTCCCTGACAATTTTATACATTATATATACTGCATTCTGGTTGATCTGTCCCTGTCTTTTCTTAGCTCTCTTCCACCCCTCTCTGTTCCTTCTCCCAATCTATTCCTTCCCCAGTTCCATGGTGTTTGCTTTTGTTGTGTTGAACTCATTTAGTTTAACACAGGTATCTGGGTGACTGTTGGGACTATCCACCAGAGCATAGTAGGGTCATTAATGGCTATACAACTGAAGATACTTTCCCTTTCCAAGAATTTATTTATAGGAAACACTTCATCGGTGAGAAGTAGGGCTTTGTTTTAGTCAGGGATTCTATTCCTGCACAAGCATCATGGCGAAAAAGCAAGTTTGGGAGGCAAGAGTTTATTCAGCTTACACTTCCACATTGCTGTTCATCACCAAAGGAAGTCAGGATTGGAACTCAAGCAGGTCAGGAAGCAGGAGCTGATGCAGAGGCCATGGAGGGGTGTTACTTACTGGCTTGCTTCCCCTGGCTTGCTCAGCTAGCTTTCTTTCTTTCTTTCTTTCTTTCTTTCTTTCTTTCTTTCTTTCTTCCTTCCTTCCTTCCTTCCTTCCTTCATCCCTCCCTCCCTCCCTCTCTCTCTCTCTCTCTCTCTCTCTCTCTCTCTCTTTCTTGTTCTTTCTTTCTTTCTTTTAATTGGATATTTTATTTACTTATTTTATTGGATATTTATTTTATTTCAGATGTTCTCCTCTTACCCCATTCCCCACTCCCCACCCAGGAACCCCCTATCCCATTGCCCCTCCTCCTGCTTCTCTGCGGATGTGCCCCTACCTACCCTCCACTCCCACCTCCCCACCCTCGAATTCCCCCACAAAACATGGGACCAAGGATCTCCTCTCTCTCCTATGCCAGACAGGGCCATCCTCCCTTACATATACAGCTGGAGTCATGGATCCCTCCCTATGTGCTCCCAGGCTGGTGGTTTAGACGCTGGGAGCGCCAGTTGTTTGGTATTGTTGCTCCCCTCATGGGGTCGCTAACCCTTTCAGCTCTTTCAGTCTTCACTCTAACTCCTCCATTGGGAACCCATTGATTGGTTCAAAGGTTAGCTGTGAGCATCTGCCTCTGAATATGTCAGACTCTGGCAGACCTCTAAGGACACAGCTATATCAGGCTCTTGTCAGCATGCACTTCCCGACTTCCACATCAGCGTCTACCTTTGGTGACTGCACATGGGATGGATACCCAGGTGGAATGGTCTCCAGACGGCCCCTCTTTCAGTTTCTGTCCCACACTTTGTCTCCATATTTGCTCCCTTGAGTGTTTTGTTACTCTTTCTAAGAAGGACCAAAGCATCCCCACTTGGCTTTCCTTCTTCATGAGCTTCATGTGGTCTGTTAGTTGAATCTTGGGTATTTCAAGCTTCTGGGCTAAAATCCAATAATCAGTGAGTGAATACCATGTGTGTTCTTTTGTGATTGGCTTACCTCACTCAGGATGATATTTTCTAGTTCCATCCATTTACCTAAGAATCAGCTTGCTTTCTTATAGAACCCAAGACTACCAGTCCAGGGATGGCACCACCCACAATGGGCCCCTCCCCCCTTGATCACTAATTGAGAAAATGCTTTACAGCTGGATCTCATGAAGGCATTTCCCCAACTGAAGCTCCTTTCTCTGTGATAATTCCAGCCTGTTTCAAGGTTTGTGTACACACAAACCAGCCTGTACAGGCTCCCTGAGTCCATCTTCCATCCTTGCCTGACACCTAATGAGTCCCTTCTTGTGCAAGCTTCCAGAGTGTAGGGGACTTTGTGATTACAACAGCTGTGCACTGACCCAAAGATGGCATTATGTAACTCTGCTCCCTATCTTCTGGCTATTACAATTTTTTCCACCATTTTTTCCACAGTGTTCCCTGAAACTTGAAGAGGATGTTATAAATGTTGGACACTCAACCTTCACTTATCCTCAGCATTGTGAGCAGCCAAGAGTCTCTGTATTTACCACTATTTGCTATTAAAAAAAAGTTTCTGATAGGGGCTGAGAGTGTCTATGGGTGTTGTGGTTTGAATGAAAATATATTCTCACCCCAACAGGCCCATGTATTTGAATACTTGGTCCCTAGTTGATGCTGGGGGGGGTGCTAGGGAGTGAAGGCTTAGGAGGTGTGGCCTTGTTGGAGGAAGTACCATACTGGGACAGGCTTTGAGAAAGGCCTTAATGTACTCAAGTGTGCGCTTTCTGTTTTGTGCTTACAGAAAAGGATGTGAGGGCCCACCATTCTGTTCCAGTTGCCATGCTTGTTGCTTGTTGCCAAACTTCTCTGTCAGGAAAGACTCTTATCTTTCTGTAATGTAAAACCAAATGAACTATTTCTTCTAAAAGCTGCTTTGGACATGGCATTTAATTACAGCAAGAAAAGAAAGCAACATAGTGGGTATAAACACATATTTAGAAAGCAGTCTGATGCTAGTCAATTTAGCTAAATATGTCTCTTGCCTTGGTGATATTTCCCACCATTGGCCTTTGAGTGAGTTTAAAGTACCAGCTATGGAATCCCTCCTTTGGAATTGGCCTCAAATCCAACCAGAGAGCAGTTGATTACCACTGTAACAAGCATGCAACTATTACCCAAGTTTGCATATCTTGCCCAACAGGTTCTATATTTGTTGGGTGCACAGCTGAGTAAGACCATCAATGCCCTTTCTTCCTGTCATGGTTTGAATATGCTTGGCCCAGGAAGTGGCATTATTTGGAGATGTAGTCTTGTTGGAATAGGTATGTCACTGTGGGTATGGGCTTAAGACCCTCACCCTAACTACCTGGAAATCAGTAGTCTGCTAGCAGCCTTCAGATGAAGGTATAGAACTCTCAGCTCTGCCTGCACCATGCCTGCCTGGACACTGCCATGCTTCTACCTTGATGATGATGGACTGAACCTCTGAACCTGTAAGCCAGCCCCAGTTAAATGTTGTCCTTTATAGGACTTGCACTGGTAATGGTGTCTGTTTACAGCAGTAAAACGCTAACTAAGACCCTTCCCTAGCAACCTGCACAACACCTTCTGGCACTATGAGAGATAGTTGTGGAGGAAGAAGTTTCCAGTACAACTCCACCTTGATTCTATAAATCATGCAACTGAGATAGATGATATCTTTAGCAATTAGGTTTTATCACTTATTTCTGGTGAGTATCTGTCCTAGTCTGGTTTCTGATGCTGTGACAAGACACTGGCCAAAAACAACTTGAGGGAGGAAAGCTTTTTGGTTCTTTGGGGTTTTGTTTTTGGCTTATATTATAGTCCATCATCAAGGGAACCAAGGCAGAAACTTAAGGGAAGACTCTAGAGGCAGGAACTGAAGCGGAGACCACGGAGGAGCAGTGCTCACTTTCCCTGATACCCTTGCCTCACTGAGCTAGCTTTTGCAGACCCACTGCGTGGGGACGTCACCGTCCACAGTAGGCTGGGTTCTTTGACATCACTTAGCAATTAATAAGATGCCACACAGACATACTGCATGCCATTCTGATGGAGGCAAATTTCCAATTGAGGTTTCCCCTTTCCGGGAGATTGTGAGTTTGTGTCAAGCTGACAGCAAGCAAGAGCAATGGCAAGAATCCTTGTTGTTATGTGGCCCTTTAGGGCCTCTGTGACTGGCAATTCGTAAACTTTTCCCACATGTGGCACTGGAGCTATTATGTAATAGCCCATAGATTAAAGAAGGAGCTTTTTCCCATCCATGCAAGTATTTCCTTTATAATGACTTATTTATTTATACTTTGGTTACAAGATTGTAGGTTTATGTACAGCTTTTTCATTCCTCATTTCACTTGCTTGAAGCTTCCTCCTAAGGCCTCAGTTTCACAATACCCATGTTCCTTCTCCATTTAAGCATTTATACCCTTGGAGTCCCCCTTTCTGCCTTTAAGTTACCTGTACCCTACTATATACCTTTACCTCTCAATAGCCTCTTTCTAGGTCTCAGGACAGTACAAGGACTCTAAATTGAACATAGAATTAGAGATTTTGAAGCAAGGATCCATATATGATACAGAGTGTGTGTTATTTGTTTTTTTATGCCTAGGTTACTTCATTTAGTATACTTTTCCCCAGTTCCACCCATTTACCTATAGACATCATAATGTCACTTTTCTTTACAGCTGAACGCAGTCCCCACATGTCCATTTCATTGTCACTGGTTGATAGACATCAAGGCTGATTCTATTTCCTAGCTAGTGTGAAGAGCAGAGACAAACATGAATGAGCATGTATCTCAGCAGGAGGCTATGAAGTTTGTTTCATGTAGCTTTGCTACCTGGCCTTAACTCCGGGAACAGATTACACTACCAGCACCTCCCTACTCCCCCAGAGAATATTGGATCCACGGATGAAAAACACAGACACACGGTCAATTTCAACTTGTCTTATTGGCACAATTGCTGGGCACCCCAATCTATCCCAGCTAGCATTCCCTCCCCAATACTCTTAGCTTAGCACCCTAAATCTGTCCTCAACTTTAGTTGCTCAGTTACCTTTAGTCCCAGCTCAACATCCCATCCTCCCACCTGGAGATCTCACATGGCTGGTCATCTTTTTTCCCTCCAAAGCATGGTGAACCCTCTTCTCTCCTGTGTCTGCTAGCTTACCTGCTGGAAGTCCCACCTATTCCCATCTGCCCAGCAATTGGCCTGTGGCATCTTTACTGACAGATCAAGAATCAATTGAAGAATAGGACCTTAGCATCAGAATCAGCCCTACAGAAGTTCTTTGGATAGATGACCAGGACTAAAATAGCCAGACTATATGGTAGTTTTATTCATAGACTTTTGGGAAATCTCCACATAGATTTCTATAGTGGCTGCCCATGTTCATATCCCTTACCCAAAGTTCTTTGTCCAAAACCCTTACCGGTATGTGCTGTCATTTGATTTTTTTGGTGATAGCCCTTCTGACTTGGGTTAGATGTAGTTGTAATTTTCAGTTTCCTAATGGCTAGTGTTGGTAAATACTTATTACAGTAATATTTGTTTATTTTCTATTCAGAAGCAGTTTACCTGCTTGTATGCATGTGCACTGTATATATGTGTGTGGTGCTCTCAGAGGCCAGCAGAGGATGTCAGATGCCCTGGAACTGGGCTTATAGATGGATGTAAGCTGCCTTGTGAGTACTGGGAATCAAACCCTAGTTCTCTAGAAGAGTAGCTGGTGCTCTCAACTACTGAAGCTTCTCTCTAACTCCAGTGATAAGCACTTTAAAAAGTGTTCATTGGCCTTTCACATTTCCTCTTCAGAGAACCTTCTGTTCAGATCTTTAGCACCCATCCCACCCCCTTAAATTTTTTTTTTGGATTGGATTGTTTATTTGCTTGATATTTTGTTTTATTTAATCATTTGTGTGCTTTAGATATTTGACAGGACTATAGCTAGTAAAGATGTTCTCTTGTGCTGTAGGCTGCCTCTTTGTCATCGCCTTAGCTGCATAGCAGCCACAGGTCACCATACTTAGTAATGGTGCCAGGTATGATTTCTATTTTATGGTCCAGGTCTTAAATGCGGTCAGAAAGTGGTTAGTTACCACTATGATGTTAATTCCATTATTACACCAGTGGGCACGTCTTGCCAAGCAGGTCATTGATGGAGCAAGTTTAATGGTTGCATGAGATGGACGACCTTTCTCCCCTGATAACATACCCAGCATCTTCCAGCACCTTGAAATCCAGTCAGCTATGATGAAGTTTCCAGGTCAGTATCCACTTGATTTCTGCTTGTTTATGAATCAAGTACATGATACTTTCAACAGTGGGGTCTTTGACCTTTTTAAATTTTATTTATTTTTTCTCATTCAAATTATTTTTATTTTTATCTTTTAAAATGAAAGTATAATTACATCATTTTTTCTCCAATCCTTCCTGTATCCCTTCTCACTCTGTCAGAAACTCATGGCCTCTTTCTCTTGAATTACTATTAATAAGTTTATTGGATAGTTTTATGTCAACTTAAACCAAAGTCATCTGAGAAAAGGGAACAGTGATTGAAAAAAAAATGACTCCATAACATTAGGCTGTAGGCAGGCAAACTGTAGAGCATTTTCTTAATTAGTGATCAATGAGGGAGGGCCCAGCCCATTGTGGGTGGGATGCCTCTGGCTGGTGGTCTTGTGTTCTAAAAAAAAAAGAAAGAAAAAAAGCAAGCTGAACTAGAAATGAAAAACAAGCCAGGAAGCAGCACTCCTCCATGGTCTCTGCATCAGCTCCTGCATCCAGGTTCCCAGCTGGTTTGAGTTCCGTTCTTGGCTACCCTCAGTGGACTGTGACTATAAGCCAAGCAACAGAATATATAAATTTGCCATTAAGTGACGGCAAGTGGGCAAAACAGCAGTTTCCTTCTTCCGTGTCTTTCTTATATGGGCTGCCACATAGCCCTTATTTAGGATGGGGCTTCCTGTTTTGGCTACTGAGAGTTTTTGTAGTTCCATCTGAATTTTAGGACTTTTTTTCTGTGAAGAATATTGCAAGGAGTTTAATTGGGATTTCATTGAATCTGTAAAGTTTTTTTTGGATAGGCAAATAAATAAAATAAAATAAAATAAAATAAAATAAAATAAAATAAAATAAAATAAAATAAAAACCAAAAACTATACCAGTGCACCAAAAGATTAAGGTGAGTTGAAAAAACAAACTCGCAAGAATTTTGATTAGAACCACTGAACTTATTATATTGGCTTTTTTGATTTCTATGAAAAACCCCATTCTGTACCCAACACAAAGACATGAAGCTGACTTGCTTCTTTTCTGGTATCATAGTCTTTTGGTGGAGAGTTTATTTAAAAGTTGTGTATAGGGCATTCCACTAACCCAGAGTATAATCTATTTGAGAGTATGTTTCCTGAGTTTCTTGACTACATTTCAAAGGTTTGCTTAGCCATGAATAATGTTTTTTTTTTCAATTTATTCAGAGTGGTGGTTTGAAAGAAAAAATTCTTTCATAGGCTCAGGCATTTGAACACTTGATCTCCAGTTGGTGCCATTTGGAGAGGTCATTGGGATGTGTAGCCTTGTTGGAGGAAGTGTATCATTGGGCCTGGGCCTTGTACTCTTTCATTCAAACAACCACGCTGAGTCAAGTGTGCTAGACACCAGCCCCCTCATCACAAGAGAGTCAAATGTGGCTAATGCTCTTCAGACATAGTTGCTTCTTCCTCATTTGAAACATGGGTAGGACCAATCAAATGATGATAATCAATAATAGCTCTCATTGATGAACTGAATGATGAGCTGATGTGATCACTCATACAAACACTCCAAGGACATTAATTAATTGTTACTTTTGGGGAAAAATAAGTCAGTATGATCTGGCAGCTCCTGCTCCAACCACCATACTTGCTGCTCACTGCCATATTCCTAACATGCCTTGACGGACTCTTATCTCTCTGAAACCATAAATCAAAACCAACTCCCTCATCCTTAAATTATCATTGGTCACCAGAAAATTGATATGCTCAGTCTACATTGGCCAATGGCCCTTGTTCCTTCCAGCTTTAACTTCTAAAAGTGGTTGTGCATTCGCTGTGTGCTGATGTCTTGGTTCCAGGCCTGGTGAATGCCATAAAGATCACAAAAAAAAAAAAAACCTTCAGTTATAGCTAGGTGTGGTGGCTCATACATTTAGTTCTATCACTCAGGAGGGAGAGGTAGGTGGATCTTTGTGAGTTCCAGGCCAGCTTGGTCTATATTGTGAGTTCCCAGCCAGCCAGAACTACACATCATGTTATAAGCTGGTCTCTGCTCTGTGGCCCTGAGAACTAACAGTCTTATTTTAAGAGCTCTGTCTTCCTCCATCATTTTGACTTTGTTCTCTTACTTCCTTACTCAGAGTTTGAAACCCAGTCTTATTTTTTTTACTACTTTTATTTTTTTACAGTCTAGTCATTATCCCCCTCCTGGTCCACCCTCCCACAGCTCCTCATCCCATTCTTCCTCCCCTATCTCCAAGAGAATGTCTCTACCCCTCTACCCCCCCACCTCCACCCCACCATACCTTCCCACTCTCTGGGGCCTCAAGTCTCTTGAGGGTTAGGTGTATCTTCTCTCACTGAGGCCAGACCAGGAAGTCCTTTGCTGTATATGTATCGAGGGCCTCTGATCAACTAGTATATGCTGCCTGGTTAGTGACTCAGTATCTGAGAGATCTCAGGGGTCTGGATTAGTTGAGACTGCTGGTCTTCCTTTGGTATTGCCCTTCTTTTCAACTTCTTCCTCCCTTTCCCTAATTCAACCACAGTGATCCCCGACTTCAGTCCATTGATTGGGTATAAGCATCTGTATCTGTCTCAGTCAGCTGCTCGTTGGGCCTCTCAGAGGACAGCCATGCTAGACTCCAGTCTGTAAGCACATTATACCACCAGTAATAGTATCAGGTCTTGGAGACTCTCCTTGAGATAGATCCTAAGTTGGGCCTGTCATTGGACCTTCTTTCCCTCAGTCTCTTTTCCATTCTAGTCCCTGCAGTTCTTTTAGACAGGAACAATTCTGGGTCAGAGTTTGACTGTGGGATGGCAACCCCATCCCTCCACCTGAGGCCCTGTCTTTCTAGAAGAGGTAGACTCTCCAAGTTCCCTCTCCCCACTGTTGGGCTTTGCATCTAAGTTCCCTCCCTTTGTGTCTTGAGAAATCTCTCACTTCCCAGGTCTCTGGTACATTCTAGAGGGGCCCCCACCTTTCATTCCTTGATGTTGCATATTCCCATTCATTCTGCTGGCCCTCAGGGCTTCTCTCCTGTTCTCCCTCTCTAATACCTAATCATATTCACCTTTTCCCCTTCCCCTCCTCTCTCCCACCCAGGTCCTTCCCTTCGTCTATCCTCCATGATTGCTTTCTTCTCTCTCCCAAGTGGGATTGAAGCATCCTCATTTGGGCCCTTTAGCTTGTTAGGCTTCTTGAGTTTTGTGGATTGTGTTCTAGGTATCCTGTACTTTTTTTGGCTAGTATCCACTTATTAGTGAGTACATAAAACACAGTCTTATTTTTTAAAAGTCTAAGTTTCTCTCTGAATTAATATAAAGTATAAATTTTCAAAAGCTTAGAGCTCATTCTGGCTACCGGATTCTATTAGATATGTAAGAAGGGCCTTTATTGAAAAAGTCCATCCATGTGATTTTTGTTTCTGTGGAACACAGCATCTAAAGGAGGTTTGCATCCTTGGATCTATGTAGTTTCTGCTCCCATGAGTTGAGAGGCACTCTCAACTTGGATTATTGGATTAGAGCTGCAGGTAGCTGGAATCATTAGTTGAAGAGAGAACAGCATAGAAGGACACCTTGACAAGTCAGAGCAAGTGTGGTTTTAGGAGGCAGCTTTTCTGCCCTCATGGGAGGTGAACCCTGCTCCCTGGAAATGATTAGGAAGAATGGCTCTTAGGTTTTACGGGTCATTGCAACTCTACAGAAATAAGTTAATTCAAACCAAAATGTTTTAATGTACCTCTAAAATTAATAAACTGCTTTCATAACGTGCTAACTATAAAAACCAGTGAAGGAGCTTGAGGGCTTTATATCATTGGGCACATTTTATTCTTCATAGTTACAGCCATTTGTAACTTTCAACTGTTTTCTACAGTTCTTTTTCTCTTAAGTTTTCAGTCTTCTGATGAAATGCTAAGGGGAGGAGTGGAAGGTAGAGGGGGTGAGAGGCTCACTTGGTAAACTCCTGCCTTGCCTTTTCTAACATTCGTGTAAATGCAGCCTCAAGAGTGATAGATGCTTCACTTGTCTCTATGAAGTTCTGATAATTAAGACAGTGTGTATGGTTACTCACAGGTGAACTACAAGTTGGTATGATAACCCATTGTACAGAAGAGGCAACTGAGGCTTGAGATATGTAGGTGACCTGTCCAAGATCATTCACAATATACCAGACAGAATTCATGCTCCAGCTAGACTCATGTCACCCCTCTGGCCTGAACTCTAGACCTTGGTCTTCTTACCTAGTGCAGAAATCTTGTTTCTTAATATGTCAGCTGACTTACTTCTACAGTACAAGGGCCATTGTAGTATTTGTAATAGCCCCTCCCCCCCGTCTTCCTCTTTCCTTCTCTCTTTAAACCTTATTGTTAAACTTATTTTTCTTTTAATAGAATACTTTCACCCTCATATCATCTAGTCTGGAAAAATGACCCCATGCCTGTCTCTACCCCACTGGGGAAGGAATGTCTGAGGCATGCGATGATGTACGTGTGAAATGTGACTTACACAGAGAGAAGGTACCATTTGCAACCGTGACCTTCAGACACTTTATCCCTAGTATCTTCGCTCCTTTAGAAATCCTTCATGGGAATCAATTTGACTGTCTTCTAGAAAGGCCTCCAAACTCCAACACAGAATAGGAAGGTCTAAGAACAATGGAAGAAGGGAGTGGATAGGACCTTAGATCCTAGCAGGGACCAGACTCTGCTCACCTCCTCTGCAAAACTTGTCTCAAGTAAGTAATGTTGTGTTCCCCTCAAAGGTCCCTCCTTTTCTGTTTCACACGGGGACTCTCTCGCCTATGGAGGAAGCATTTTTCCCTTTGATCTTCCCTTTCTCCCTTCTCATATTCCTGAAGAAAAGGAGAAAAGAATGTGGGTAGCAACAGTCTCTCAGGTCCCCACTGTCAGAACAACTGCTTCTCCTAAGGAGGACCTTTGAAGGAGATGCTTCATGTCCTCGGTCAGAGGGGTGGGAGGGTGGATCAAGGCGAGCAGACCAGAGGAAGAGGGGTCTTGGTGGGTGAGGTCGTCAGTACTGAGTAGCAGCTCCCTCCTGATCAGTCACTCTTGGCCTGCCCCAGATCCTACGTAACTCAATAGCAGGGCTCTGTTCTGACTCAAATGAACTAAAGTTGAATATAATTAAAAATCATTTTCTCAGTCTCATCAAACACATTTCAAGTGAACACTAAGCACATCTTCCTGGGAACAGAGCAGATGTGAAGCCTGCCTAGCATTGCAAGTTGTTTTCCTTCTTCTCTCCCCTCATCTCTCCTTTTCTTTCCCCATCCCCTCCTCTTCTCCTTTTCTCCTTCCCTCCTTCAATCCCCCTCTTTTGTATTGTTTTGACACAGAGTCTCACTATAGAACTGCTCCTTAAGCTTGAAATACTTCTGCCTTAGTCGCCTGAGTGCTAGGGTCACGAGCCTGGAACCCCATGCCTAGCACATTGCAAAAGGTTCTGGATAGTGCCGCTTTAAATCTCACCATAACCAATTCATTCTGTTGTAAGAACTGTCATTCTCTGGTGGATACCCTGGGACCTTCTAACTTTCTCACATAGCTACTATTGTGTAGCCATTTCCTGCAAATGGAAATAGCTCTTCCTGGAAGGAGGAAAGACATTTGTGGTCACAAAGCTTATGTGGCCCAGGAAACTCATCTATAAGGTGCTTAGAAAGGTAAAAGTCTCATGAGGTCCCTTCCTGAGGTATACTTTCCTGCGGTTATACCTTCCTGCGATTATACCTTCCTGAGGTTATACCTTCCTGAGGTTATGCCTTCCTGAGGTTATGCCTTCCTGAGGTTATGCCTTCCTGAGGTTATGCCTTCCTGAGGTTATGCCTTCCTGAGGTTATACCTTCCTGAGGTTATACCTTCCTGAGGTTATACCATGTATGTAGTTACTGTTTGTAGAGGAGAAGAGTCTGGTGGTGCTAATTGCAAGTCAGGCAGGGAGCGCCAAGGATTCCTCATTTGTGAGTCATCACCTAAGATGGAGTAGGAGTTTCAGCTGCTTTTGCATCACTCCTGCTCCTGTAAGTTAGCCCTGGTCCATGCTCCCATAAATTGCCCCAATAAACTCATTGGTTTGTTACACTAGACTTAGGTTGAATGCTTTCTTTTGTGTAGCTTTGATACTCCTTCTGGTATGAATAGATGTTTGTACTTCCCTAGGAAAAGTCTTGCAATGCCATGGACAAACAAACAGGAACTAAGGTGAACTGAAGAGAAGCCACTGTTATGTGGCCTCTGCAATGAGGGAAAAGAGACACAGTGGAGGCTGATGAGTCTGAAGGTGGAGTGTTTGCTGCAGCAATCTCAATATGACTACCTTTCCCTGTCTAGTACAGGATGCTCTCCTGCTACAGATGATAAGTAATGCCAGTAGGCTGATCCGTCTGAGAGTGGAACATCATTAAAGTGAAATGCCATTGTGGTCATCTTCCTCTATGTAGTGTAAGGTGGCATACCTCCTTTAGGAATGAAGTCTCTCTCATGAGTTTTAAGACACCTCAAAAGGTTGACTGGAAAATATGTTACAATTTCCAAAAGACCCAAGTATGCGGTGAGCTTTGGCTATGGTGGCAGTTTCATGACCTTTGCGGTGGGTGATAGGACCTTTCACTGAATGTCAGTCATCTGTCCAGAGAGGACTCACCCAAAGGAGGAAGGAAGTGTAATGACAAGGGACATGCATGTGCTGTCTTCTGCATTAGACCTCAATTGGGCAAAGGACGAAGAGATAGAGGTAACGTCTTCCCATTTCTTAGAGTTGGTGGGATGTAAGGAGAAGCACAAATCAGATCTGTGCTAATTAGCCATTTCTGGGTTCCAAGATCCTTAGAAAACATGAGAAGAATCAGACATTGAGGATGGAGAGAATGAGGGAGAAGTGAAGGAAGATACCACTCTGGTCTGACCTTTAACTCAAATGAAATGAAGCATCCATAAGTCAGCTTTCACATGGGTAGCTTAGTAATGGCTTAGTACAAGAAGCTATGGCGAACAAGAACTACTCTGCATACAAACTGCTTGCATTAGAAAAGACTTTGAATAGTAAAAGCTCTTACAGCTCAGCTTTTGAGGATGCAGGGAATGGGAGTGAGTGGAACTGGTGTGACTCCCATGGAAGCCGGGGCCCTGGAGAAAAAGCAGTATAGCATCAAGCAATAAAGGAAACGGGTCCCTGATGAACTGGGTCATATGAACCACTTGGTTACCCACTGGGTATTTTCATGAATATAAGAGACTGGCAGGAAATATGGGGATAGACAAGCCTAACTAGGGATATGGGCATATTGAAGGAAATATTCTTTGATACTAAAAGAATCACTGTTTAGCAAAGTCACCTTCTTTGATGCTCAGTTCTCTGGGTCTGACAATACTGTGCAGGAGAGTGAAGTGGGACGTCAGAGACCTCAGGACTGGCATGGGGCCTTAGTGGTTTTGCTGAGATCCATCTTGGTTTGTGATCTTTATGAAGCTGAAAGGCGATTATGTAAACTGAATTTGCAAAGCCCTAAAGCAAACAAAAGTGTCTCTCCAGATTAAGAGCAAATATAGTAAGATTTTTGTCAGGCCTCAGTTCCCAGAAGACAAAACCTGATCAAAAGCTAAGTGTTGTCTAGTAAGTCTCTGGGTTGCTTTAAACTATGAGTTACAATCCACCAAGGTGTCAATGCTAGTAAAAAAGACAAGGTTTGTCCTAGAGAAAGATAATTAACCTTCCAAGTATGCTCTGATACATTTCTTCCCTGAGAGTGGGAGATTATTCGCCCAGCCAGGGTTCCTTTAGCAGTCAGGTGTGCCTGGCGGAGAGGCAATAGTCACCGTGTCAGTCAGAGCCTGAAGAACCAGTGAGCCAATCCGAGTACAGGTAATGTAAGCAGGGGTGGAGCTCAGCTTCTTTCTGGCTCCAGCCAGGTCAAGCCGGTCCTACAAAGTCTATGAGGGGTAGACGTTAGGATAAGGCAACGAAAGGTATTTGGGGGGATTGGAGCCAAGGCCAGGTCTTAAACTTACAGAGATTAGCCTGCTTTTGCCTCCCCAGTGCTGAAACTAAGGTCATACAGCACCATGCCCAACTAAACCGTTTCTTTAAAAATATAACGTTGCTTAGCAAAGAGTCTGGTTACAACCATTGAACTTGCAGTTAAGAACTGGAAGAATTGGGAGGCAGTTTTCAAAGAGAAAGCGAAGAAGTTCACACTTGTGTACCCAGAATACTGCCGAGACCTACAAAGGTAGAGGGCGGTTGATAGAGGGTGTGCTCGTGGCAGAAGAAAACCAGACACTGGGTCTAGAAATGTCTTATGATGATAGAGCACTTCCTAGCACACCGAAAGACCGGAGTGCATCCCCGGAACCGAAAAAGAAACCCCTGCGCAGACTGGCTCCTGCCTTCAGAATACACATTCCAAAGCCACATGGAAACTTCGATGCCTCGCAAGTTTGTGATGTCTACAGCTTGGCTTGCCGGGCAGTCACTTAAGGATTTCTCCAAAACACATGACCCTTATCTCTACTTTAAAGATTGTAATTCAGCATGTTTAAAACTGTAAATAAGGAGTACAGATGTGGTACCGCCGTAATTCAGCATGTTTAAAACTGTAAATAAGGAGTACAGATGTGGTACCGCCGAGGTCGATGCGATGTCTCTCTGGCCACTGTGTGGAATGTGTGTTACCGGTAACACTTCCTAGCACACAGAGTAGGAATTAGCACCACCCTCAAACAAGGCACTGGCAAAAGCTTTGGTGGCGGTAGAAGCCTCAAAGGAAGTGTCTGTGCAACTGCGGAGGAAATTATTTACTTATACTGTCTTCCAGAAAACGATGGGGAAAGGGGGCTTGGGGAATATAGGCACCAGCTCTCTAGACACCAAACACATTGTTATTTTTAACTCCTAGTTACTTTAATGGTTCTTCCTCTTTAATTCTGCTTTGATTACACGATGCTGATAAATATCCTCATGACATCTATTTTGGGGATCCCGAAATTAAGTGAAAATTAACAATCTCAGAGCGGCATTACATAAGATAAAAAGGAAAACCTGGATTGTTTGGTAGGAGAAATGGAAACAGGATGGTCATGCCTATGATGAGTCACCAGAGGGCGCCATAACTCTGTCTCCAAAAGTTTTCCCAGAACAAATTCCCTTGGACTTCAATTAAACAAAAGATTCCCTCCAGTAACAGGTTCCACCCAAATAATCCTAAAGGTGTAAGAAAGTAGGCGGCCAGACCCGGAAAAACCTGCTGGGGCATAGGGTTTCAGTGACGTCATCATGATGTAAAAACTGACAGGGTTCTAAGGAATCTGAATATAGCCTGGTTTGGTTTTATTAAAGATTAACTTATTTTTTTATGTATGTGTATGTGAGTCTGCTTGAGTTTCTGGGCGCCATCTGCCTGAAGAAGCCCACGGAGGCCAGAAAAGGGCCTGGGATCCCTTGGAACTGTAGTCTCAGACAGTTGTGAGGCCTTTTGTGGGTGCTTGGAACTGAACACTGTCCTCTGCAAGAGCAGAACGCAACCGAGCCGCTGACCCATCTTTCCAGTCTCCTATCATCTTTTTACATGGCATGTTCTGTTTTTCCTTTTCCTTCCTGGGTAAACAAGGAACTCGGGAAAGCAGAGATCACCAAGTTGGTCTGAGACATTCTATCTTCTCCCTGCTTGTGGGTACTAGGGAAGTGAGGAACTGGTCTCCTACGATGACACTCCTGATTCAAACCTGGACTGTCAGGTCCGATGACCTCTGGGAGGACCTGTTTCACTATGTTCACGGCACACAAGCGTCACTGCTAAGACCACGGCTGAGACCCCTTTGGGCCAAACTGAAATTGTGTTCCAAGCTTCAAAGAGATAACAGTATCACTCAATGCGAAGGTGCTCTTTGTCCACGTTGTTGATGAACTTGAGTCTAAATAAGGGTGTGAAATAATCTGAGATCTTCTAAGCTGTGTTCAAAATCCAAACAAGCCAGCCGGTCTGTGTCAGAGGGTGGGAGTGGACAATACTCTTCAGCAAAATTCCAAAGCAGTGCTGCCACCCCATGGTCAACTAGAAAATTAAACTTAAGCTTCTCCGTAAAGCTGACTTCATTTTTTTTTTAAATATAAACAGAGATGACACTTGATATATTTCTAAAATAATCTTTTTCCTGACGCATTTTTGGTATTGCTCTAGAATACAAAGGGTCCAAAATGAAGAAACATGAAAATCAACTAATTATTGAGAAATTAAGCATGTCTTCTAGACTTTAAGAATGCAAAAGATCTGGAGACCTAGAATAGTTTCCAATATGCATTCGCTACACAATAAATGAGCCACAAATTACATTCATAATTAAAAGAATAGCAAACATTTGTTGAGTACTCACTGTTAAATCTGTATTTTATGTGTGTAATTTTATGGACAGGGTATTTATAGATTCATATATACTTTCATATCTGAACGTACTTAATTCTCACTATCATCCCCTCAGGTTGTTACTCTTTTTATCTTTGTTTTCTATGTAAAGCTCCGAGGCATTGTCCAGAGCCACACAGCAAACAGATGGTGAACTGAAAGTCCGACCTATGAAGTCTGGCCTGGAAGCCTGTGACTACGAGCACTACTTATTCTCAAAGATGGCCTGCTCGTCATCGTCGTCATCATCGCTGTCGTCATCATCACTCACGTGGAGACAGGCCTCCCCAGGATGAGTCAGAAACTCAGGACGGAAGTCAGGGTGAATCCATGTGTTGTTGCCAAGGGATGAGGTGTGGCAACTGTGGAGACAAAACACACAACTGCCAACTTTTGGAGTGCGGAAATAAGAGGAACTCTGGTGGATACTATTATAGAGACGCGCGTTGTGACTGGTCATGACTGCCCAGGATTTAAGAGCATAAGGTGAAACATATTTACATATTTCAGACCCTTAAAAATCAAACTGTGAGGGATCCTTTGTTCCTGCGTCTTGAACTGTGATAAAAGACCCTCCTTTGGGAAAGTCTGGGACAGAGGATCTGGTTGCTTCTGAAGAGGTAACTGTCAGAGGCCGCTGTGCAGATTGTTCCTCCAAAATGAAACATGAAGTAAATGAGACAGAGGAAATCCCTGGGGCAGGACATTTATCCCCTTCTCTCTTCACGGTGTGTGTGTGTGTGTGTGTGTGTGTGTGTGTGTGTGTGTGTGTGTGTTTCTGTCTCTGTGGATTCTGCATGAGTGCAGCTCCCAAGGAGGTCAAAAGAGCTCTTTGGATCTCCTGAAGCTGGATTTTTCTGGCAGGAAGTTGTGAGCCACCAAATGTCACTGCCAGAGACTGAATTTGGGTCTGGAAGAGCCCCAAATACTTCTCCAACCTCCTTTCTTCAGCTTTTAGATAGAAGTAACGATCCTAGCCACAAATCGGACAGCATCTTCCCAGGTACGTGCTTTAGGACTGCAGAAGTTTAGTGAAACTGGAACTAGTCACAGAATTCATTTCCCTGTTAGAATCCCAGGCTGGCATGCACCACTAGGGGTGCATGGAGTTTGGAAAATCGACATGAAATAGCTGCCATATATCAAAGCTCCGTAGATGCACAGGGCACTAGTGTGGCTCATGCTCATGGGATACTGATCTGTCGGCTCCCCTTGTCATGGACAGCCTCTAGACTTCCAGCTCCTCCAGTCCTGCTGAAGCTGTTTCTGACTCCTGCCTAGCAGTGTGTTAATATCAAACGGGATGCATAGGAAACCATTGGCTTGGCCTGAGCCACTGTGGGATGCCTAATGAACTCAACCCAAACAGATTTACTCATACTGAAGTTCCATACCACCAGGTCAAATGATGAGGTGGGGGAGAGGTAAATAAACTAACTTTCTGAACAGGCCAGTTTGATTTTAGAAACTGCCACTACTGTTGGTTTCCCTCCAGAACAAGGTGAAAGGCTCTGTTGCTGAAGATGTTATATGCTTCAAGCTGGCACTAATCTAGACATTTCTTCCTGGCTGTATGGCTGTCAAGGTATTAGAAGGCACTAGACAGACTGCTGGGTAAGAATTGTCACAAACAGCGTGTGACTCAGACATGGACCCTTAGTGAAATACTGGCCAGCCAGGCAAGAGAGTCTTCTAGCACAATAGTGTTGGGAGATGATTTTGTGCTCTCTGCGTGCTCAGATGCTGATTTCTGTGCCCAGAGATCTGGTTGCAGTTTAGACGCTGGTATTGCCATGATTATGGGAGTATCTCCTGTCTCAATGGTGTATAAAGATTATTTTCCATCACCTCTGATTGCCTAATAAAGAGCTGACCAGCCAATAGCTGGGCAGGAGAGGAGCATAGGGCAGGACCTCCAATCTCAGTCAGGGTGTCCCAGGCAGAGGGGAGGGGGGAGGGATCAAGAGGATTTACTAAGAAAGTTTGCCAAGGGACGTCCATGAGGACGTACATAGAGTTGAAGAGCCAGGGTAAGACTCAGACAGCACGTAATGGGGCACGTGGCTGGGAAGCAGTCCAAGCCAGCATGGTCAGGTTAGAATAGATGAACCCTGCCTAGTTTTAATGATTTCAGCTCGTTAATAAATATAAGCTCACCATGTCATTTCTTTGGGAACAAGGTGGGTGTAGAAAAATCTCCAGAGTTACTTTGATACAATAGCGCTGGATCTGCCCATGTCTCTCCCCCGTATATCCTTACACCAAGAAGGCCACTCTACAGACTTAAGATCCCAGGTCTAGCCACCTGTGGACTGTTTAATCATCTCTGATGACTGTTCCGTATCCACCTGTGCATCCTCTATTACACATCATTCTTGATAGGGGTTTAATGCCTACTGATATACTCATGGAGGCAGAGAGAAGACTGCATCAAAGAGCAGCCAACAGACAGGCTGAGAAGATCTGGGTACTAGACCAAAGAGAGGGGGAAAAGCTAGAAGCTCAAGGTATCTTAGTAGAATAAACCACAGAAGTTTGGGACTAACTTAGTTTTCAGAGGAAGAGAAGTCAACCATGACACAGCAATTCTGGTTCTTGGTACTCTCTTTGTGGCAAGCAGGCTCATACAAATACCACAAGTCACTGAGGTTACATAGGTGTCCTGAGGACAGTGAGACTCTGAGGATATACCAATGATAGTTTCCAGACTGGAGAAAGGATGTTTTCTTAGTTAGGGATTCTATTGCTTGAAGGGACATCACGACTATGGCAACTCTTAATAAACAAACAAACAAATAAACAAAAAACATTTAATTGGGACTGGCTTATAGTTCAGAAGTTTAGTCCATTATTGTCATGGCGGGAAGCATGGTGGGATACAGGCAGACATGGTGCTGTAGAGGAAACAGAGAGTTCTACATCTGGATTAGTAGGCAGCAGGAAGAGAACAAGACACTGGGGCTGGCTTGAGCATCTGAGACCTCAAAGCCCACACTCAGTGACACACTTCCTACAATGAGGCCACACCTCATAATAGTGCCTCTCCCTAGGGGCCAGTGGGAGCCATTTTCATTTAAACCACCACAGATGTCCAGAAAAGCCAGCCTAATATGAGGTCAGCTTCCAGCTCCACCACTTATCAGCTGGGGACCTTGCCAAGTTGCTTAACTCCTCTGTTCCCATAGGTAAATGTAGCTAATAATATTCCCAACCCCACAGGTTGCTGAGATGTCTACATGAGCTAATTATGTAAAGCATCTATAATAATTCCTGTAAGCACTACTCTTTTCTGTTTGCTCATATGATGAATTCACATTTGCAGACAACTCATAACCAGCCACATCTCCTGGAAGGTACCACTCTCCTCCTCTCCCACCATTGCTGTAGGAATCATCCTGGTATACAAATTCCTCTTCTATTCCTCTCCTAATACCAAACTCTGAGTCTTATGTGTAGTATTTTGCCCTTTCTTGCATCTTCCTCACCCTTACCACACATATGGAAAGCAGTTACTAGCATCAAGGCCTTTAGCAAGATGACTCAGTGGGTAAAAGTGCTCGATTCCCATGCCAGATGACTTGAATTCATCCCCAATCCTACGGTGGAAGGAGAGAACCAACACCAGGACATTGTCCTCTGACCTCCACACAGGTACCATGACATTGGTGTATTAACCTCCCCTGACTCTACCCCTCCTACCACCAAAACGCTACTAATAAATAAAATCATAAAAATCAACCAATCAATC
Source organism: Grammomys surdaster (assembly GCF_004785775.1). NCBI lineage: Eukaryota > Metazoa > Chordata > Mammalia > Rodentia > Muridae > Grammomys > Grammomys surdaster. Next base: position 3,557,289 of record NW_021620638.1, on the reverse strand, counting down.
ATCAAATTCAAGGTGTAAGTGAGCCTGTGGCATCTGAGTGGCCATGATGAGATCACTGACTTTATTGATTACTTTTCTCAGTGATGTGACACAATTCTTTTCAATCCACCCATGAGTAAGCTTCTGGCTTCTCTTTACCACTCTGGGCATTTTTATGCCGTGGGATAAACAATAGCGATGTCCATTGGAAACAGTTCCCCACTTAGCTGTTTCCAGGGCCTGTGTTTGTAGACTTATTCTGCTGTTCCCTTCCCCATCTCTGTCAGTGAGTGGGGCTAGTCATCTGCAGACAAGGGGCCTTGGAAGATATTTTGAGACCAACATGCTTGGAGCTGAAAGGGAAACCACCCATTTCTACAGCCAACTTCTCGGTGAACTCAAATAGGCTTATCCGATATCTATACTACAAACCCATTGCTTTTGCTTCCTGGCTGCCATGGAGGGAACAACTTTGCTCTAATGCACATTTTCCACAAAGAAATGCTGTCTCACGGTGCATGGGCTAGAAACTCCAAAACTAAGTAGTCATGAACAGAAATGTCTGAATCCACAGGTCCCAAATAAATCTCACCCTTACATGGTTCTCATGGATATTTTGGCATAGAAGTGGAAAACTGACTAACACATTTGCTCTCTGTTTAATCAGGTTCCTTCTTGTAAGGAGAGGGCACACACGGTCAGTACAGAACACACCCAGACACCAAGTTTCAGCACAAAGGAGATGGATTACCACAGAAGGGCAGGAATAGAGGGGACTGCCACTGTATCCAGCAAAGGCAGACAACAAGCAGCATATGGTGTTTGTTTGTTTTTCAGGAGAAAAAGGTTTAAAGGAGAAAATCTTTTAAGGATTTTTAAGAGAAGTCTGTGCTATGGTGAGTTGGTAAATCCTGATTAGACAGGTTGGCTAGTGTAGCCACATAATGAATTCTGATTGCTGGACTTTGGTGTTTAGTCTCAGGAATGAGTCAGTGGCCAAATAGGGGAATCGACCTTGGGGGTTAGCTTTAGGAAGGTAATATAACTACTTAGCAAGGGAGAAAGAAAGAGAAAGGTCAAAATCGTTGGGTACCATATTTACTACGCTTGGGCCTGCTAGAGAGCTGGCCTGCTTCTCATTGTTGATTTGCCTACACAGCTCTTGGTGGTTATGGTTCTCCAAGCTTTTCTCCTTGCTATTCTTATCTGTCTATTGAGACACCATCTTGCTGTGTAGTCCCAGGCTGCTCATATCTGGTTCTGCCTCACTCAGATGCTGGATTACAGTTGAACACAATGATTGGCAGATATATTGTCAGCATAATATGTAGCTTTTAAAACTAAGTTGTGTCATTTAAGGTGTCATTCAGGAATGATAGCACACAGTCTAGAATGAAAGAAAATAAATCTAACTAGATTTGAGCAAATTATACACATTGAAAGTAAATCTTATAAAAAGGAATTATTTTTTTTTTTGTTTTTGTTTTTCGAGACAGGGTTTCTCTGTGTAGCCCTGGCTGTCCTGGAACTCACTCTGTAGACCAGGCTGGCCTCAAATTCAGAAATCTGCCTGCCTCTGCCTCCCAAGTGCTGGGATTAAAGGTGTGTGCCACCACTGCCTGGCGAAAGGCATTAACTCACGAAAAATGCAAAGTTTAAGGGAGGATCTGTGTCTTGGTTGCTTTTCATTTGCTGTGATAAGACACCATGACCAGGCAACAGTTTTACTGGAGGCTTGCTTACTGTTTCAGAGGTTGAGTCCATGACCATCACAGTGTGGGAAGGACCTGGCAGCAGGCAGACATGGATCCAACACAGTAATTGAAGCTTACATCTTGATCTACAAGCATGTGGCAGAGAGAGCTAACTAGGAATGGCATGGGTTTTATTTTCATATCTCAAAGCCCTCTCCCAATGGCAGACCTTCTCCAACAAGGCCGCACCTCTTATTCCTTCACAAAGAGTTCTACTAATGGAGTGTCAGGGGCAGCCTTGCTTATACACTGAAGACCTAAAATCAGCCACAGGCCTAAGTTAGCCTGCTAGCACAAAGTCTTGGGTCTCTGTGGAAAAACACTGAAACAGATAGCTATAAGATATTGTAAACAGGCAGCTTTGGTGGAAATTTACCAGCCTGGATGAGAACAAGTAGTCATAGGTCTCGTAGATAGTCATAGACCTTGGGTAGCCTTGGTGGATAGTACCAACTTAGATAAGGGCAAGTGAATCATAGGCAGAGCCAATAGTGACCTGTCCCCTGAACCTTCACCCAGCTGACACTCTGTTCTGGAAGATATCTGTACTCCCCCTGAACACCTACGTTCCTGCGTCATCCCCTTCCCCACATCCTGCCTTTTTGTGTATATAACCCCTGTGTGAAAAAGTAAAAATTACAGTTTGATCAGCCTATAGACAAGCCATGGTTCTTTGTGTTTGCCTGTGTTCCCATCTTCTCTTTCAGGTGATCTCCCTGGACCCCTGTTTAATGCCCTGCTGGACAAGACAATTGAGGACTCAGCATTCAAATATATGGTCAATCTCATTCAAACCACCACAATCTGGCATAAAGTTGAACATAGGACCCAAACTCAGTCAACATGAATGTACCCCTGAGCTCTTCCCTGTGGATCTATGTCTGTCTGAGTCAGCACTTCTAGCATGGTTCTAAGAAGAAGGCTGCCAACAGCTGTTTCCTCAGACTAACCCCGGGTGGAGGCAACAGTGATCATCAGCATTCACACGTTCTTTACTTTGTGGGTACCCAACATCCACATTACAACGAGACAAGCAATATGTTCTATACTTGGCAAAAAACAACAGTGACACTGAAACCAGAGCATAAGTAGATTACAGCCCATGTTCTCATCTGCATGTCCCTCACCCAACCCCTGTCCAACATACAGTAGCTGTTAAAGAGGTGTTTTGATCAGTTTGTTGCCTCTGGATTTTTTTGTTTCTATTTCTTTCATTTTTTTAAAAATTTAATTAAGTCTCACAACAATTCTAGGTAGCAGAGAATTATATATTCATCCTCCCTCAGGGAAGTCTACCACTAAGGCTATATTGATTATCTTTCCATCACTGTGACAAGTTATAGAGTTTTATTTTTATTTACCTTATAAAATAGAAAGATAGACTTTAACTTAGCCTTAGAGGTTTTAGTCTACCATGGATTGACCATATGCTGTGACCCACTGAGGAGCGTATGGCAATAAACAACATGTTCACTGTTGGGGATTGGTTCTAATGCTTTGAGCTAATCGGGAATCTGCATGGCCAAATGCTGAGGGTCCTTGTCCCCAATTAATTTTTGATCAGTCAATAAAGAGCCAACAGCCAATTGCTGGGTGGAGAGAGAGAAGGGCAGAACTTTTAGATTGCATGGGTTAAGAATTGGAAGAAAGGAAGAGAGAGTCGCCAGGATCCAGAGGATCAGATTTAGAGCTGCATAAGGAAAATCATCCAAATGTAGGTGAGAAGGAACATGGGTCCCCAAAAGAGCTACCCAGAAGAATCTTGGGCATCAAAGACTAGGGAGCTGGCCAGAAGGAGCCAGGGCAGCAAAGATAAAAATATAGAATTAGAGAACATTAAACTAGGATTACAGGAGGAAAGTATGAGTTAGCCTCAGGGAGGATTACAACTGCCTAACCTTTGAACTAGTCAAGTCATTTTAAAATTACCTGGTGTGTGTGTGTGTGTGTGTGTGTGTGTGTGTGTGTGTGTGTGTGTGTGTGT